>NC_048298.1:270872282-270932980 GCF_013100865.1 Trachemys scripta elegans
TTGCATGAGGCTGTTGTAATTTCCAGCTGTAATTTAAATATTGCTGCAAATAAGAAATTGACAGGATTCAGTTTCTTCACCACAAATGTCAGTGGGACCCCAGTCCTGCATTTCATTGTGAGTGAATAGAATGCTATATCAAAGCCAAGCCCATTGAAGTCAAGAGCAGTGTCTGCCTGCATTCAATGAATGACAGAATCAGAACTTTGGTAGTGAACTGCAAAATAAATGGCAGACTGTGACGTTGAGATTGCTAAAGACATATTGCATTGAAAATCTTCCTTAAAATTCTCACCAAAATATTTCTCCACTGGAACAGAACTCATCTCAATAGTAGAGGAAATGGTACCCCTGTTTTCTTTTTCTGTGCAGTTATACTCATTGGCTGTGGTAATGAGCACCATAGCAATGCTTGCAAATAAATAATGCACCAGGAATTATCTTGGGTATATCATGCACCACGGAATGGAATGGATGGATGGATGAGGGTCAACCACCTCCATGGCACTTGTTTCCCTTCCTCTATCCTGCCCTCCAGTCTGTTCCCTCTGGAGGGCAGTGCATGTGGGGGAGAGACTTGGGATTTTGTGAGCAGCCCCACACTGGATGGGAACGGGGCCGGGGAGACTTGCATCGTTCTCCAACAATACCCATGGAGATTCTCCAGGAGACCTAGTACAACCTGCAGATGTTACCTGTTGTGAAAAGTCTCCTTGCCATGGGGATTTACCTTTTTCCCCAAATTTCCCATGCCCAGTCTCCTTTTTCTCATCTTCTGCCCTGCAGGCTATTCCACAGGTGTCACTGAAGCTCCAAGACATATGAATTCTGTGTATTTTAATATGTAACCTTAGAACCGTAAAGTTGTATTAACATTGCACCCCTATGTGTTTACGTGCATAGTGGGTGAAATTTAACCGTATGCTGAGAGCCCATCTAAGGCCTGTGCATCACTTAATTCCCACATAAGTGTTGAGATAATTTCTAATTACATTGTACAGCTTCAAGGGACTTAAAGAAGAGAAGATCTAGTTACCTCCACAGAGCTAATTAACACACATTAACTGGGTTTAAGAGGGACCTAAACTGGACTTCACTGGGACTTAAGTGATGCATAGAGCTGATGTGACTCTCTACATGAGAATGAATCTCAGCCCATGGGACAGAGTATTCCCTCACATGCACTGGTGAAAATGAGCCAATGGAATTAAAGTCAGAAGAGAAATAGTCCTCTTATGATATACCCATTTACTCTCATCAATTGCTTTCTTTCCTCAATGGTTTTTGTTAGTTTGTGCATTATTGATTATGGAAGTGTCAATGATAGGTTGCTAAAATGCCCCCTTCAGCCAAATATGCATTCATAATAAGGCAAAAAAATATGATTAAGAAATGTAAAATAAGTTCAGAACAGCATTCGGACATGATTTTCTTTGTTCATTTAAGGTATAGCATTTCTCTAGCAGTCTGGCCATGAGATAGTCAAGGAACCTAGTATACCTGATTCTTCATTGTTTTATAGGCATTATGATGTCATTTAGGATCAAAGAAAGTATATAAATCTGAAATGTTTTTGATACTGCTGATGTGCAATATCAATTCTGATTTTTAACAATATTCAAGTACATAGTGAGATCTACTATTCTAATAACCCACATATAATTTCCTTCCTAAGAACTACATGACAAAAGAGATTTGTAATTGTATTTACTTCTGAAAGATTATGGTTTATAGTTAAACCAAGAGAGGCATCCTGTCATTTTCAGAACCCGTTAAATGTGACAGAATCTATTTTTCTGCCAACTTGTGAAGACCAGGCAGAGAGCAAATTTGCTGTGGTCAGCTAAGTGTAACCACTGAGCAGGAAAGTGAATTTAATAATGCATTATTGTTCTTCACTGAAGGTGAACTGTTACAGTGCCTTTGTTATAGCAGACTTTGCCTCTGCTTAGGTTTCCAGATGTCGTGCAGATTACCTGATTAAAATCTCTAATGCATGATAAAATGTACCATGTATGCTTTTATATTAACATAAATGCATCAGTTTTTGAGGACTGTGACACTAAAGCTAATTGGAAATATTTACTACTCCATTATATGGTGCATGTTACAAATAAGGATTTATTACATATAGAATAAATGATAAGCAACTGTGAATTTACGGGGCTTATAACTATAGTGTAGGTTTTCAGGTAGTAATGTAACGAGAGCAAAACTCAGGTGGTTTATGATGGCATCTCAACCCCCTGAGCTGATGCTGGTCTTATTCAGTTCTCCTGTGTTTTATTTCTCTACGACACAGTAACTCTGTAAAAGGAGAAAATATTCTTTCTGGCACCATTTTGTCCTTTTTTCAGCAACTTTGCTTCTTTTTAGTACTTTATTTCCCACTCTCACTTTCTCCAGCTCCCTCCAGTTACTCTTCCCTCCTTTGAACTCCCTCTTCTTGCCTCTGTCCTATATGCTCCCACTTATAACTAAAAGAACTGAGAATTCATTTGTGGTTACCTGAACTCTGATCCTTCTCTAGTTACAAGTGCAAACGAGTTTGGTTTCATCCAAGTCTATATTCATTCATTCATCTACATTAATGAAACATTCTACCTGTCTGCCGAACAGGGCTGTTGTGCAGATTAATTAGATGGTTGGAAAGTGCTTTGATAATGAACCAGACTATATGTATATTTTGAAAAGGCAGCATACCTTTGGTGTTCATAGCCTGGGTCTGGGACTCACTTGGTGTCTTCTCCCAACTCTGCCACCGTCTTGCTTTGTGACCATGCTTAAGTTACAGTCTGTGGGCCTTAGTTTCCCATGTGTATAATGGGTAGAGTTGGGTGAGATTTTTTGGACTAATAGTTTCATTGAGATATGTAGTTTCAGTTGACCCAACACTATTTGCGAATTTGACACAAATTCACCAAATAGTTTCATACAAAAAAATGTGATGGGGTAGGGGACTGGAGTCACAAGGATACTGAAGTGCTATTCACAGAGTGGCCAGAGAAAGAAGTGGGCGTGGTGCCCCTCTTATAACCTTTAGCAGCAGTGGTTAGGGCACTCGCCTACGGGGTGGGAAACCTACGATCAGTTCCTGCCTCTGACTAATTTAGAGCAGAGGTTTGACCTCAGGACTCCTGCCGTGCAGGAAAGTGCCCTAACCACTGAACTATGGGATATGTCTTTCTCAGTCTGTCCTGTTGAAGCTCTTCCACTTGGTACAAAATATTGAATAGTCATTGGATCAGAGCACAAAAGGGGGAATGACTCTATAGCCTGGTGTTTAGGGTCCTCTCCTAGAATTAGGGATGCTGAGGGTCAAGTCCCTGTTACAGTAATTATTTATACACTGGGGAACAGGATTAATTGAGAGAGTCTGTCCTGTAGTCCAGTAGTTAGAGTGCTCTTTTGTTATGTGGGAGACCTAATCAGGCAGAAAGGGGAATTGAATTGGATCTGCCACGCTCTGGGCAAGTGCCCTAACCACTAAGCTAAAGGTTGCAAGGGAGCTCCTCCTCTTCTAGCTGTTTTGTGAACATGGCCCTTCATTTTCTTGGCTTGTTATTTAAAATATGCCTGAAACAAAAATAAATAAATAAATACATAAATAAGAAGCAAACATTTTTTTTCTAGGCTGAACAAAACATTTTGTTAAACTTCAAAGGAAATTCTTGTTTACTTCTTTCACTCACTGGCATTTTTTATTTATTTATTTTTTTAATTTTTTAATTTTCAGTTTCATTGAATATCAGGGTTGGAAGGGACCTCAGAAGGCCATCCAGTCCAACCCTTGCTCAAAGCAGGACCAATCCCCTGACAGTTTTTTTTCCCCTGAGATCCCTAAATGGCCCCCTCAAGGATTGAACTCACAACCCTGGGTTTAGTAGATCAATGCTCAAATCCCTCCCCCCAAATCAATTTATATTTTAATTTTTGAAACTGCCAGGAAACTGAAAAATCAGTTCTTTGCCCAGGGCTAACAATAGGAAATATGCTTACTCATTTCTTAAAGTGCTTTAAGAGTCTCAGATGAAAGGTGTTAAAATACAAAATGTCATTATACATTCACAGTTCAGCATAATGGGCACATTCTGCTCCAGGCTCAGAACCGGAATAGCATGTATATGTGGGTTACGATTCAGGTTTATTGGCAGAATGATGTAAGAAAGTTTGCTCAGCACCTGTCTGCTCACCATTTAGCTCAAGTTAAACCATGTGAATTAAAACAAGCAAACAAAGCAAAGAAAATGCAAAACCCAGCAAAAAACAAACAACAACAAAAACAACAAAACAGTTTGGGAACAAATACAAAGAAATGTTTTTGTTTGGAAATAGTTCTTGTATTGCTGCCCTAAGGATTGGTAGTCTATTTACATTTGTATTCAGGTGAGCTACCATGGCAATGTTGGCCTTTAGATTGTGGGGAGAGGGTTATTACAAGCGTAGGTGGTGGTTGCTTCTTGAACTGTATTTACTTTCTAGAAGATGGGGTTAAGAATCAAAACTATAGTGTGGTCTCTCGTCACTGTGTGGAGATCTTGTCTCCTGCAGGAAAAGTATTTGGATCAAAGATTGCAAGTAATTGTAATGTGAAAGGGCATGTACTGCTTAATCTATGGTTGTCACTCATGAACTTTATTGTAAGGGGGCCAAGAAAGACTTTTCTTTCTTTTTTGTACACTGAGGCACCCACCAACAAATATCACTCTGGAGCACAGAACAAAGACGCTCAGGAAACTGATGGGAGGTGGGAATTAATAAAAGGAGCAATTGGACCAGAAGTGTGACTTTTGTGCGGAATGAATGAAAATCTGATAGATTTTGTACTTGTTGCGGTTACTAAAGTAGAAAAAAGGAAACTATGCCACAGCTAACTCAGTTTTTCCTTGAATATGCACTCCTTTATCCCTGGCGTTCACAAAACTGTGTATGAAATTAATTTTATTTTCCACTGTATGTTCATAAGATTATTTCTAATAAACTATGCAACTTGAAAGGACTTAAAGGAAAAAAAGACTTGTCTCATAATTGTTGAACTGAGAGGTCTAATTACGTCCACAGTTAATTAAAACTCTTTAACTGCCCTCTTGGTGTGACAATGATATTTTTTCCTTTATAAATGAAAGTGTAAAGGTTAAATAAAGCAACAATCTAGCAAACAGCCTAGTAGAATTTGAAATCTGACCCTGAGATCTACTGTTTACTTTACAGAAATTACAGTACTGCAGTGTAAAACAGGTGCAGAACATTTGATACTGTTACCCACAGTTATACAAATGACTTGCTTTTTACTAGGCACATAGAATTTCCTGTGTTTCCTAAGAAACTCCAGAAACTACAGATTAGCAAAGTGGAAAAACTCAGTCTGCCTCTTGGCCATGACCTTGGCAGTGATACAAAAGGAGATTGGCAGTATAAAATGTTTGTTATATGTAGGAACAAAGACTCACCACTGGAGCCCGACAAACAGATCTAAACTGTTTTAGACAATTCTTAGAGTTATATGTATTAATGTGGACCTTTCAACATTTGATAATCCAAGAGAAATTAATGTTTATTTAGCTAGCACTGCACTACATGACCTTAAAATTGTCTTTAATTTAGAAATAAAACATTTTATTTTATCAATTTTGAGATACCAGTGAACCTGTTTTTTCCCCACACACATGAAAGGATATTTTTCCCCCCACAGTCCACTTCTGACCTAGTGAGGGATTACATCTTGGTGATTTGTCATTCCTGAAAATGCCCCATCCCCACCTTTTCAACCTCATCTGCTTCCAGAAGTAAGAGTGTAATAAAAGACAGGTCTAGACACTCAGGGAAGTTTTCCCTTCTGGACGCACTATAGTAATCTGAGTACATCTTATCAGATAAAAATATGTACTGTTGATCATCTACATGGAAGACACCTATGGGAGTCTGCAAATATGAGATGTCCCCAGTCCTGTCCATTGCAATATAGTGAAAGATGGGACCGGGTACAGTGGTGCAAGTAGAATTCATTTCTTACCGGTACACTGCACTCATGAGAGAGACACAAAAGGGGACACCAGCTGAAGGGGGGGCACGTGACCTCCCCATGTGACCCCCCCTACATGAATCCTCCCTCCCCCCCCCCCAGCCTGGGGCCCCCGTGCTTTCCCGATCCCCTCTACATGATCCATCCCACATTACTGGGGAGTGGGGTGGGGGAGGCTCTGTCCTCCTCCCACTGTGCTGGATGCCCAACTCCGGCAGCTCCTCTAGTGTGGCTGTACTGCCCACTGCTCCGTCCCCAGCCCTTCCAAGCAGCTGCGTCTCCTGAGACTTGTCTGGGGTCTGTATAGCAGCCCCGCTGAAAGACAGGGCTGGGGGCGGTATAGTGGTGCCGTACTTCCACCACGGACAGGGTAAGAACAAAAACTCATGAATTTGAACCTCAACTGATTGATGTAGTCATGCTTTTTGGAGGTAAATTAAACAGACACAATTGCCACAATCTAGGGTTTAAATTAAAAGTTCAGAATTGCTTTGTTGAATCTGGTTTCTAAATAAGTTAAATAAAAAAGACTAGTGTTTGGAAGCCAAAGTTCCTCTAAAAGTGGTATTTTTCAGCTACTATTTTTCCTCTTCCTACATGGAGGGTCTTATCTTCTAATGCTAGACAACCCCATCTTCCCAGAGCCCCATCTCCTTTGCAGCATTTTGGGGGATATATTTAATTCACCACAGCCCTGCTACCTTGACAATCCCTGAATTCAGGGTATGTATCTATTTTTTCCCCATTTATTCAGAGTGTGTGTGTTAACCCTATTTTCCTAATAACCCTTGTATGGCCATACAGCCCATCACACTCCTCTAACCTAGGACTTTAAGGAATATCCTTTTAAAGGCTTACACAGCAGGATAGATGCACAAAATACATGCATGCAAATACAAAAAGTTGCACCCATGAAAACTTGCATTTGCCCATACAAGCAGTTTTTGCATGCAAATAAGTTAACTGCACATACTCAGTTTGTATGTACAGTTGCTTTGTCTGAGCACTTAAAAATTTGGCTCTAAGATTTTTTAGAAGCATTTTTCAGAGAGCATTTACATTTCATACTGGAATGTGATAGGTCATAAAGACACAAGACAATATTTGTTTCAGCAAAAGATGTCAGGCCACAATTTGATTAATAACTACATGATGTTAACCTGATATTCACAATATCTGTGATCACACCATGTCTAGGATTGAAGGTGTAACTTGGATTTGATATCCAAAAGGAGCGTGACCCAGTCTGCAAATTCCTGGGTTTCCTTTCTCGATGGAGATATAGGAGTGCATATAATGGAGCTTCTCCTACTGAAGTTCTCTAATCCATAGACACATTTCCAAACCCTCCATCCAGGTTTTGATAGAAACCATAGTGTCAGTTTACTCTTCCTTATGGGACTACTGCCATTTTAAACTTGCACGTTAATGTTATACTCAATTCTGGCCTATTGATGTTTATACAGCAAGAAAATAGGTGGGGAAGCCAGTCAACGAGGGTTGCTACTTAAAGTTCTACCCATTGGAAGCTTTTTCTATCTGTTTCTTTATCCATTTAGGTGGCTTGGTGAGATCCTATCCTGCCAATGTATCCGTTGTTGCTTGGTGCATATCTGCCAAGTGCCAACCGAATGAGATTTCTCTATTCAAAACTACCAACTGGTCTGGGATAGGGCAATGCAAGGTGAAATTTACTTAGATATGGAATAGATTTACTTTTTTATTTATCTGTGAATAGATAATTCAGTTTGTGAATAACTTTGGTATTGCAACATTACAGTCCTTACTGGGTTTGACTGTTACATTTTAACTACTGTAACTATTGAGGTAGGTCAATTAAGCAGCGTATTAATCATTTACCTTTAAAGTAAAAATAGATGGAAATAACCTTCACACTCATAATCAGTATAGTTATGGGCATAAGTCATTTAAAACCTTTTTTTCAAAAACATTAAAAATGCGAGTTCTAATTCATCATTTTTATTTTTATTTTTAAATAATGCCCACCAGGGATCTGGCTAAGTATAGCGCTTTTCCATTCGAATGGGCAAGTATTGTCTTGTAATGAAAAATTGTTATGTAATCACGACTAACACTCTTTAGTTTTCACTGCTCCTCAGTTATTTCTTTTATAGGTTTATTTAATTTTCTCGTTTGTGCATTAGCTGTTAACTGTACTGTTCAGAAACAGTTGTCTGTGTAAACACCATAGAGAAATGCTGAGCCAGGCATAGGTTAGACCATCACTGTTGTCCCAACGCTAATGATAGTTTGGGTGGTAATCTCTAGTATTTATATTGTCTTCATTCCCATTCATGGGAGTCAAATTCTGCATCAACACTCTTTGCATTGACTTTAATGGTGTTGCACAGAGTGTAAGTCCACGCAGCATTTGGCCCATTATAGTCATTTCCTGATGATCAGGAGTGGATCTTACATGTGAAACCCAATGTTGTACTGAACAAAATTTTAATTACAGATTAGTACAAAACCCAGAGAACAATATTCTTGGTTGTAACTGGTACATTTTCAGAGTGCTTTTTAGATCTACACAATTTTATATGTGCATCCACTGCATTTGTGTTTTGTGTTCTTCAAGAGTTAACACCGCGTGATTATAAGCAAACGCTGACAGTGATGCTTAAGCAGAGGTTTTTAATGTATTTGTTTATTTACTTTTTATTTAATTTGCTTGATTCAGCGTAACAAATTCATCATTTTAATAAAGTTTCAAAATCTCTACTCTTTCACAATTCTAAAGGGATAAAGACCCTAGTGCTTGTACTGCACGTTGAGGTCAGGAAGCTCTTTCTTTGATTCCTTTCTTTCACCACAGCTGCAATTCCTGATTGACTTGTGGCATTAAACAATCAAAGTAGACCCCACTGGAGAAATAAATGCTAGTTCATTCTTTGTGCACTGAGACAAACATTGAAATGTAATGCTTTTATTTTGTTTTTTTGTTTGATGCAATTAATAGATACTTCACAGATTCAAAAAGTCATAATGGCAAATACCCAATTCCAGATAAACTGAGTGTCTAAGTGTGCTCACCAAAATATTTAAATGAAGGCAAAAATGAACTAGAGCTTTTAAAGTGGATGATGCTGACCAAGTTTTTGTTTGGTTTGCTTTGCATTTTTTCCATTTGTTCTTTCAGTTATTGTATGTTTAGCCAACCATCAGCCCCATCATGAAAGTCAACAATAATAAAAATGTAAATCATCATCAAAAGTATGCCTTGCAGTGAGAGAACATTTCAAAGATTGTTTATCAGCTGTTCATTTTCTCCTGTCAGATGTTGAAATCTTTTACTTCCCATCATATTGCACAGAAATGCAGGTCGACTGATAGTGTCTACTTGTAGCTAAGCTGTGAAAAAGTCAAAATTTCATTTTGTAAAAGCAGTTATCGCACAGAGTACTGCAGACCTAGGTTATTGGTCCTTATTTAGCAGGCCCACAGATAAGATGTCTAATTTCCTGACCAGGCTTTTGTGTTTGTTTGTGTGTGTGTATGTGTGTAGGTGGGTGCCCTGTGAAATAAACAATACTAATAGAAAATACACAGTACTGTGCACCTTTAAGATATACTGCATACAGATACAAAAAATAATTTCATACCTGATGTAAGGTAGTCATGACAAATAATATTTTAATTATTAAATCAACTTTTAATATAATATTCAGGAAGATTTTTTAAATGGTACATTGAATATTAATTAGCAATATAAGATATGTCTGGGCTACCCACTTAACATTCAACAAAATTTAACGTAGCATCAATCAAGTTTTTCTGCAGTTGATTTAATTTTGAAGAATTTCCATATCTAAATTAGAGCTATTCTGAAAAATGTGGGAGAGAGACTCATTAACCATTTTAATCTAGTCTTTTTCTTGTAATATAAAATACAAAGTGGAATGGAGATTTCCTGTATTGCATCTCTGTATATGGCTGCTCTGATATAGTAAGATAGCATTTTGGTTTTCAACAAAAAGAAACAGAAATCAGAATGACCCTCTTACCACTTAAAAAAAAAAATCTAATCCTGATATCTTCCTGGTCAGATACAGCGAAAGAAAAGGTTAAAAGAAATTTCCAGTATATCTGAGGGAAAATTCTGAAATCATAAAAAGCAAAACAAGAAGAATAATTGTTTTGATAGATAAGTTGAGCTGTTGCTGCTTCTGTTGGCTTGGGGTATTTCATTTCCTTTTCTAGTTGCCTTTCTGCTCCTGCATGTGAGAAAATGTACAGCAGTAATAGAGGAGTTAGAAAACAAATAAAATGGCTTAACAGTGGAGCTTTAAAACAAGTGGACCTAATTCTGATCTCTTAGCAATTCTCACAGAAGTTACTCAATTGTGAGGGAAGAATTGCAGCTTCTATTCATTTGCTTTGCATCTCCTTTCATCATGCTTGCTTTTCAGTGCACCGCAATGTTTCTCAGAAGGGCACAGACATTCTGAAAACTCAGTGCTGCAGCCCTGTAACAGACAAAACTCCCATTGAAGTGATGCTGTAATAAAGAGTTAGCGTTGGTGCAGAAATCATTTCCTTGGTGCCTCTTTCTCACTTTTGTAATTCCATCGAACACTGGATTCTTAGCAAAGCAAAAGGAAGCATTGATCTGTGTTAGTGCTCAACTGATTTTTTTATACAAACAAGGCTCCACAAATATAATATCAATAATGGCAAATTAAATGTCAGTTAGCAACATTTGTATAATGAATGCATTACCAACACAGACCAAAATGTATGCACTCACACTGGGGTTCCCATTGCTTCACCAAGCACTTTGTCCCCCTTAAGTTCTCATAGTCTCTTTTTCTGCATGAATGGATCAAGCTTTTCATAATTAAACAACTCTAGCCATAGAGCTGTTGCTTTATATGTTTATTAAAGATTGTCTAACTCATTCCCTGTTGACACTAAATTGTTTTAGTGGCATAGTAACTATTTTAAATAGTTGACATCCAAATAAGAAAACTGAGGGGAATGTCTTGTAAGAAGTGGTTTAAGTTTTTCTAGTCTGCCTTTTCCTTCATTTGCTCCTCTACTTCTCAGAGATATTCAACTGTAATCTTTTGTTGAATCGAATGAGCTATTGTGCATAGTGTTTTGGCTTTTTAAAAAATAACACCCCTTGTAATACATTTTAAAAGCCTGAACTCTGAAAGCATTATCTCTACCAACTAACATCTGTCTAAAATGGCAAAACTCCAAAGAGATTGCAAACGTCAAAGTTCAACTGCAGATTTTGACCATTGTTTAGCTAGCATCAATCTTGTAAACCATGAATTTAGCCATTGTTGTTATTTTTTCTCTTTCTTTCTCTCTTTTCTTTCCTGGGGGAGGTGGGTGGAAATATTACTACTGCGATGCTTGAAAACTAAACAAAGAGTTCCTCCCCAGGACATCTAAAATGAGAACAAAAGCTATTAATGCCAGAACTTCCATATTTTCTCTTTCAAGCTTGAACATTTCAGTTATTGACTATTCCCAATTCCAGCTCTGCCAAGATCATATTAAAAGAAGTAGCATTAATCTCATGATGTAAATTAAATAGCTGTTGTCAAGTCTATTAAATAGAGTATTATTTTATTTATCCCACAAGTGATAATGGAGAGACACAATTCACTCTAGACTAGTCTTCTCATAAGTTATAGCTATGATGTCTCTAAAGGGATTAAAAAAAAGTCATATCCTGTATTTCTCTGCTTATTTCGATCATTAAATAAATTCTTATTCAATAATAAATCACATGAAATATTTTCTGGAGCTAGAAAGCTCAAGGATTGTTTTTTATGCTTGATGTTTATTAGGACTCTAGAAATATAAACATGTCTAACTCTTGCTGCATTAGGAACTATATTACAAACAAACAGAACAATACTTTGATGTATTTGAAGTTCAGTATGCGTAATGAAACCATACAACTGTATTCATGCTTTACATGTAGCTTGACACATAAATACAGTATATTTAGTAAGATGTGTAAAGTCCTTTCAACCTATACATTTTGGAAAATAAATGAATTTCCTCATAGCCAGACCCTATTTCACAGTGATGAGAGAGAGGAAATACTTTGCTTTGGTAGCAACTGTGGAGTGCCACACAAGCCACTTCCTCCCAGAAGTAGTTTGTGGAAATCAAACGTTAGTGTATGTTATTGGAGACTACTTCACACAATGAATGATGGGACTGGTTCTTCCCTCAGTGACATTGAGCACTAGGAGCTCAATCAGAGAGAAGACTATAAGGCTTTTTCTCTCACTGTCCCTTTCTTTCCTCTCATATACCTAGGAGACAATAAAAGAAGACCCTTCAAAATAGGGTTACCAACTCTGACTGAAGCTATTCCAGGAGTTTTTTCCCCCCGATATGACGTAATGTCATTTGCTGAAAGTATCCTATTGGGATTGCTTTCAGTAGTCACCAGGAGATCGATGCCGATTCCAGGAGACTCCAGATCAATCCTGGAGGGTTGGCAACCCTACTTCAAAATGATTGTAGCAATGATAGGGCTTTCCAACAGTGCTGACGTCCTGCCCCAACACTTGCTGATGAGTTGTCAAGAATAGTGCTGGACAAAATATGAACAACGCCAACAACAAATACTGTACACCATGTTTTGTCAAGTTTTTTTTTTTTGTCACTTTCTAGCGCTGCTGTAGTCAGGAGATTCTGTACCAATATCCCTGCTTCCCAAAGAGAGTTCCTTTTATATTCTCACTCTTAAACAGGCTGGGATACATTGTTTTCCCTTCCTATTCTTGAACTGCAGTATCTTTTTCAGTCAGTCTAGCCTGACTGGGATCATGAGGATCAGTTCCAGAAAAGGGGGATGTCAAGTGTCGGTGGCAGGAAGTTCATTTACATTAGTTTTTACAGACTTTCAAATCCAAAGATCTGAAGGTGTTTCTCCCCCCCACCCTGGTCTTTACTTGGAACCAGCATTTGGGGCTTTTGGCTGCGTTGGGTGCTTGAGACTGCACATATAGGGCCAGATTCTTTGTGGGGGTAAACTTGCATGGCTCCATTGACCTTAACAGGGTGGTATTGGGCCCAAAGAGAAAGAGAGAGAAGCACTGTTTTAGTAAATATCAGAAGGATGAAAAAGAGTGGATGTAAACTTTCTGAGGTGGTTTATTTCTTCACAAAATCAGTAAATAAACATTATCAGTAGTTTAGTAAAAAGAAACGTGATAAACTCTAGCCTCAGTTGTTTTGTAAATGCAACATAACCTAAAGAGAGGTGGTGAATCAAATAAATATGGGACACTTTTTTCCTTGTGGGAGAAGTAAAACGAATACATTTTTCTAATAACACAAAATAGACTGGCTTTAATGCTTTCATATTGCCAAATACTCTCAGCTTGTTTTCTTTGTTTCGGGATCCATATGCCATCCTGTTTGCTGTCTGTATGTGATAGAGCACCAAGAACTGTTTAATTCCTTTTAAGTGGTGCTTGTAATGCAATCTACTTGCATTCTGAAGAGCTTTTCAAAAAGATTTTTTTTAAATATATACTGAAAGAAGTAAAGAGCTAGTAAGTGAATACATTACCTACATATCCTGGTAACCTTGACATACCACCATTAGAAATAAATGTGTTCTTTATCAAAGTCTTTGTCTTTAAGTACTTGGAAAGTGAATCTGATTAACTCAGAACAACAGTAACTGGATTCTTTTCATAAAGCTGGTTTTACTAATGCTGCAGAGACCTTTGAAAAGATTTGAAAATCTCACAAAACTTTTGATGTGGAAGGTTTCCTTTGCCCATGCCTCATAAGCTTGAATGTTTATGAGCTCAAGTCTTACTATGCTTTTTCAAAAGAAATGTGTAAAAAGCTTTATCAACAAAACTAATTTTGAGTTTGGGAAATTATAATGGACTGGGTTGGTATTAAGTTGAATGATTTGATACATTCATAACTATTCACCCAGAGTAAATCAAGTATAATTGTATCAAAATCAGATTGTATGCAATTTATCAAAATCCTTCAGCAATGTTTAGCTTTTTAGGAATGTGGCAAATGAAAACTGCAGAGTTCATAACAAACCATTCCTTGCATCCACAGCTTTTCACAGAGCTAGATAATTGCAGGTCAGTAAACAAATGCATATGTGGGGGGATGTTTTTTTCTGACAATACATACATTGGGTTGCTCTCTCAGTTTCTCAACGGGTGACTTTATTTACCAGTCCAGCAGTGGAGTATTATGGTACATAAATAATATGTAAGTATCAGTTTATGAAATCTGAACCCCTGTTCCACCTACAATACAGTGAGTTGAACTAAACCTTCAAACCTTTTCTGTTGGTAATCTTTGGATTGCTCCAAACTGTTTGTCCAGCCCTTTGTTTCGGAACGGAGTAATATCAGATGTGATCTTTGTGGACCAGAACAGCACATTTCTTTACTTTAGTGCTTAATCTACTTGCAGCCTTTAATGGGAAAAGGTTGGATTATTGTTTTTCATTTAAAGCTTTCATCGGCTTTTAAAATTGATAGTGCCTATATTCACAAGGATTAAGGAAGAAAATAAGTATACATTTTCACAGCTTTTAAATCACATACCAGTAATTTGTCACTGAAATTAATATGTATCATCTTTAATTATTATTTGATCATATACATAAGTGCTCTGTAATTTAAGGAGGGTCTTAATAACAAATCTACTAAAGGCAATTCAGAGCCCTTTTATCATTAATTTTTTTCATTAATATCTTTTATTTTCATTTCATTGCTTTTGTTCCTTACCACCTTCTTCGTCCAGAAAAATAAGTAACAGCCAGTGTTGCTTTTGAAATGGAAAAATGGTTTCAAATCACTGGCAAGGCTTAATGACTTCTGACTGCTGAGATATGTTAATTTAAGTCAGACCAAATGTTCTTCAGCTGCAAATATTTGGTGTTGTTCACTGGGAACTGGCAAGATTTATGAGGGCCCAGTGGCAAAGACTCTGCTCACATTACAATTGTTTCATGTATTAGCTGATAAAGGGCTGTTTGGGGGGGGGAGGGAATAACTTTCTGGGAAATGCACATAAACCCAAAAAGGAGGGGGACTCAGAAAGACAGCTATGCTTCCCCTACTTCCCCCCATCAGTGAATCTTCTCAAAGAGCCATTTAACTGCTGAATTAATGTGGTATTTTCATGCCGGTCTAAATTCTTTTGGTTCTCTCAAAACC
Organism: Trachemys scripta elegans; assembly: GCF_013100865.1. Taxonomy (NCBI): domain Eukaryota; kingdom Metazoa; phylum Chordata; order Testudines; family Emydidae; genus Trachemys; species Trachemys scripta. Next base: position 270,887,505 of record NC_048298.1, read on the forward strand.
TTGAAGTGCCTGTGACTAGCAATGGAGCACAGGGCTTTTTCAATTTTAGGTAGCCAGTTCAAATCTACCACAAGCTGAAAGTTACAAAAATAGTTAACCTCTGACTTTCTGATGATTTGTAAGAAATGAACTTGGTGATCTCAGTCTAGTTGCCAGTAGACTGGTATCCACTTCACAATAATTGATGCCAAGTGGCATTCTCAACAGAGGAACTGCGTAGTGAATGGGCTGAGGCTGAAATGTCTTCCTGCTCTTAGAAGTGGCCCCTCCAAGACAGGCACATTGATGAGAAAAATGGGAAGAAGCATTCTCTGCTATTGGTGGTGGCGTATTTATTTTCTAGACATTAGTTTGTAAGACTTACATTGGTAAACAGTTAGTGATTGTGATTTTTTTTTAAATGAGATCATATAACAGAAAATCTGTCCTCCACCTGTCTTTTTATTTTATGTTTCAAGATGGGAAATCTGTTTTTGCATTAGACATTTTAAAATAAAATTTTAAAATAATATTTTAAAATAAAATATATATATAGGGCATTTGTTCTTCAGTTTGTAAATGTCCACTAAATAAAGAGTCCTAAGCTTTGAAGTCCATCTTCTTTCATTTCATTTTTTTAAAAATGTTCTAAAATATTAGATATTTTTCTCTATAATTGTTTCTTATTGTGGAAGGACAAAAATGTGCTTTGCCATTCCATTTAATAGAGGGTCAATAAAGCTTGAAGTTTAGAGATATGAAAGGGAAATACATCTAAATGGTATATCTTCAGCACAGAGTTAACCAGGGTTCTTGCTAGGGTGTTGCCCCTTCTCCTCTCCTGTCCACACCTACAAACCTCCAGCCTGAGTTTGGTTGCATAGGTGCTGACTCCGTGGGTGCTCTGAGGCTGGAGCACCCACGGAAAAAAAATAGCGAGTGCTTAGCACCCACCGGCAGCCAGTTCCCCCTTCCAGTGCCTCCTGCCCACAGGTGGCCCCGCCAATCAACTCCTACCCTTCCCTCCTAGCTCCTCCCGCCCACCACAATCAGCTATTTTGTGGCATGCAGGAGGCACAGGGGGAGGGGGCCAGAAGGGGCAGGGCGGGGGGCACAGTGGAGGCGGGAAGAAGTGGGGTGAGGGTGGGGACTTGGGGGAGAGGTGGAGCGGGGCTGGGGCCTGGAGTGGAGTGGAAGTCGATCAGACCTGGGGGAAGGAAAAAGGTGAAGCCTGTGTTTAGTTGTACTTTCAACCTGGGCTAGCTGGTTTATCTGGTGCTGTAGGCTAAAAGCCTGGGTGCTACTTTTATTCAGGTTGTAACCTCTCCCCAACTTTGCTAGATGTATACAGGCTAAAATACTAAAGTGCTGATAGGCCTCCAGTGCCTTCCCACAGTTTCCCCCATTTGCTCAGGAAAAACAGAAAAGTTCTTCTGCAATTCACTGGGAAATAATCTTAGAGCAGCTCTGCTTATGGTAGACCAGGGGTCGGCAACCTCTGGCATGCGGCTTGTCAGGGTAAGCACCCTGGTGGGCCGGGCCAGTTTGTTTACCTGCTGCGTCCACAGGTTCGGCTGATCACAGCTCCCACTGGCTGCGATTCGCTGCTCCAGGACATCCCTCCGCCTCCTGCAAACCCCATTGGCCTGGAGCGGCGAACCACGGCCAGTGGGAGCCGTGATCTGCCGAACCTGCGGACGCGGCAGGTAAATAAACTGGCCTGGCCCATCAGGGTGCTTACCCTGGCGAGCTGCATGCCAGAGGTTGCCGACCCCTGTGGTAGACCAAAGAACATGGAATATACCCAAAGAAGTCCGAGCAATGCACAGGGGAAATGCAACACCAGTACGGAGACAGTAACTCCGGTGTGACTGAGTGTGAACTTAGGCTAGGCTAACCCTAGGAGCTAATAGAGGAGGTATCTGAGCCTCTAGCTATTATCTTTGGAAAATCATGGGAGACAGGAGAGATTCCAGAAGACTGGAAAAGGGCAAATATAGTGCCCATCTACAAAAAGGGAAATAAAAACAACCCAGGAAACTACAGACCAGTTAGTTTAACTTCTGTGCCAGGGAAGATAATGGAGCAAGTAATTAAGGAAATCATCTGCAAACACTTGGAAGGTGGTAAGGTGATAGGGAACAGCCAGCATGGATTTGTGAAGAACAAATCATGTCAAACCAATCTGATAGCTTTCTTTGATAGGATAACGAGCCTTGTGGATAAGGGTGAAGCTGTGGATGTGGTATACCTAAACTTTAGTAAGGCATTTGATACGGTCTCGCATGATATTCTTATCGATAAACTAGGCAAATACAATTTAGATGGGGCTACTATAAGGTGGGTGCATAACTGGCTGGATAACCGTACTCAGAGAGTTGTTATTAATGGTTCCCAATCCTGCTGGAAAGGCATAACGAGTGGGGTACCGCAGGGGTCTGTTTTGGGACCGGCTCTGTTCAATATCTTCGTCAACGACTTAGATATTGGCATAGAAAGTACGCTTATTAAGTTTGCAGATGATACCAAACTGGGAGGGATTGCAACTGCTTTGGAGGACAGGGTCATAATTCAAAATGTTCTGGACAAATTGGAGAAATGGTCTGAGTTAAACAGGATGAAGTTTAACAAAGACAAATGCAAAATGCTCCACTTAGGAAGAAAAAATCAGTTTCGCACATACAGAATGGGAAGAGACTGTCTAGGAAGGAGTACGGCAGAAAGGGATCTAGGGGTTATAGTGGACCACAAGCTAAATATGAGTCAACAGTGTGATGCTGTTGCAGAAAAAGCAAACATGATTCTGGGATGTATTAACAGGTGTGTTGTGAGCAAGACACGAGAAGTCATTCTTCCGCTCTACTCTGCTCTGGTTAGGCCTCAGCTGGAGTATTGTGTCCAGTTCTGGGCACCGCATTTTAAAAAAGATGTGGAGAAATTGGAAAGGGTCCAGAGAAGAGCAAGAAGAATGATTAAAGGTCTTGATAACATGACCTATGAAGGAAGGCTGAAAGAATTGGGTTTGTTTAGTTTGGAAAAGAGAAGATTGAGAGGGGACATGATGGCAGTTTTCAGGTATTTAAAAGGGTGTCATAAGGAGGAGGGAGAAAACTTGTTCACCTTAGCCTCTAAAGATAGAACAAGAAGCAATGGATTTAAACTGCAGCAAGGGAGGTCTAGGTTGGACATTAGGAAAAAGTTCCTAGCTGTCAGGGTGGTTAAACACTGGAATAAATTGCCTAGGGAGGTTGTGGAATCTCCATCTCTGGAGATATTTAAGAGTAGGTTAGATAAATGTCTATCAGGGATGGTCTAGACAGTATTTGGTCCTGCCATGCGGGCAGGGGACTGGACTCGATGACCTCTCGAGGTCCCTTCCAGTCCTAGAATCTATGAATCTATGAACCCAGGTGCTCAACTCGGGAGCTGATCACTTGAGTTAACTGCAGTGAAGGCATATCCAAACACTTCTAACGAAAACAAGGGGGCAAATAGTGGGAGGTGGTCAGCATCTGCAACTCCCACTGAGATCAGTGGAAGCTGTGAGTATTCAATACTTACTCAGGATTTGGCCTACAAAAAGTTAATGCCACCAGTTGTATTCAAAACACCTCCTAAGTTTTAAAAATTGTTTTCACTTTCAAACACATGTTCTTATTTTTACAGATGAGTGAAATATACTGAAATAGATGAAACAACATTTTTAGCATTTACTAGAACTGTATGGCTAATTAGGCTTTCCACAGTTTACAGATGGGCTCAAACTGTATATTGCTCCCTTTTTTAAAGATATCATATATTTGTGCTATATTCTATATTTATGCTCTTTACTGAAATAAAGGCAAAATGGCTAACAGCAAATTCGTTTCTTGCATTAAATATGACAGATTGTAAAAACCAATATTTTTACCTTTGAAATGTTTAGAAGTATTGACATTCTGCCCATTCAATTGTCAGGTTGTCTTTAAGGTTGCAGCTTCTAGAGTCTTAGCATTTAACAGGCTGACACTGATCTCTATTCTTGTTCAAACTTGTATATAAGCAGGAGCAATCCTTGCTTTAAAAAAGCTCCATGATACTAAGAAAGGTATCATCCTTGCTGTGAATATCTTGAAATTTTATGGGCTATCCCCAGAACTGACTTTCTGATCCCCTGAAATTGTGTTATTGAATACGCCTTAATATTTTTAGACTACTTCTTAGCAAAGATTACAGTAGGATTTCCCCTGCAGAGGGGGTAATTCTCGAATCTAGAACACCAACTGCTCTATGTTATGTAGCTCAAAATTAACTTGGTGCATTGAAGAATTGAGCTCTGTATATTTAAAGACTAAAGTTCAAATTGTGCATTCTTTAATCAAGCTAAATTCCTATTGAATTTAGATCAGTGGGAGTTTTTCTTAAGTAAATATGAATGACTGAAGGAAGAATTTGTTCCTCTGTGTATTAAGCAAGAATACAAACAATTTAAACTGCATACTAATAAGGGTTGCTGCAAAGAAAAATTGGAACATTTTAGAGTAAATTACTGAGACTTCCTAGCGAAAGCAATTGGCATTGCTTGATTTCTCTGCCATTATTCATATTGCTTTGTTTACCTTAGAGTGCTAGAGAAGTCCCTGGTGATTTAAATAAAGTTTGTCATGTTTAACTTCTGATGGCATAGAAAGACTTCACGACTTCAATATCTGCTAAGTTTCCTTGTTTTCCTTCGCTCATGTACTTTGACAAAAGAATGCTTTAGTGCAGAAGTGGCCTTTAACATTATAAGAATGTTATTAATTTTCTGCAAAAACGTTTCTGCATATGGAATAGCAAAATAAGTGCATCTACCATGCCATCAGTTGATTAAAGAATAAAAATGAGAATGACAGTGTTTTTCTAAAGAAGATTTCTTTGAATCTTTCCACCCACAGGCTCTGTTGAAGGCAGTAAATAGTCCATTTTTGTTAATGAAGCTTCACTCATACAGCTGGGATTGTTTAATATTTTACGAGTGTTACTTTGTTTTGCTCTCAACGATCTCAGGCAGTTAAGGATTTATGAATCGTGTTTTTCTCAGCCCATCTGCGGTTTCCTATCTTCCCTGGCCTTGAGAATATGTTTAAATTTATTAAAGCGAAGCAAAGGCTCATTATTTCAAAGGAGAGCCAAAGTGACACAGTGAATTGGTTATTAATGGAAAGGCACTGCCATAGGGCGATTGAAATTTAATGATATCCTACAAGAAAAAAATGAGGGTGTCACTTTCCAAAAAGTCATGCTAAATGCCAGCCTTTTTAAGGTCCTGCCGCTAATTTTATGCCTGCGCACAGTAATGTTTTCAAAAGCGTTTAGGAAACACGGACCAGTGACTGTACTGATTATCCTTTTCACCTTCTCGCCTGTTCCAAATGGGTTTGTGCAGTGAGCGATTTAATCTCTAAATATAGGGAACGTTAAAAAAAATAACATTGCTGTTTTTCACAAGCTAAGGGCCTTTTGCAATCCTCCAGAGATGGACTTGCAAATATGCTATCTCCATATGCTCACAGTAAGCTCTCAAACTGGCTCATCACCAAAAAAGAAAACAAAAAACTTCAATCCCTTCATTTCTTCTGCATTTCTGCCATTCAAGAGACTTTTTTAAGTACACAGAGTACATTTATCAAAATATAAATCACTTGTGATTCAATGAAGAATAAGCGCACAATCGGGGATTTTTTAAATTTTTCAGTTTTCTCCTCAGTTGCTTAGACAGACTTTTGGAAGGCAATGCTGCTACTTAAAATTGCTCCTTTCTGTTTCTTGCTTCTTGCTGATTTATAATATGACATATTTATATACAAATCACTTGTTGCTGTGTTTTTGTCAATCTAAAACACCAGTTGTGCATGCTTCTGCTATGTATTTATCTGGCAAAAAACAGTGTATTCGTACCACGTGAATTTTGAAATATACTTTTTAAAATTGATGTCAGTATAATTACAGACAAGGATCCCAGTCACTCAGACTTTAAGTGCCTTAGACAAAACCCCTGACTGGAGGGGGTTTTACATTAGGACTGTAGAACCAGGCTGATAGGTATTTATTGATGAAGTTGATTTAATGGATGTTCTATGGCATATTACTGTTGTCCGGCTATACCGAAAGAAAGAGTGGAGACACTTAATATGGTTTTAATCAGGCCACAAATTTATTATCAAATGTCTGGGACTACCCGGTAGATAACAGTGCAGGTAACCCCATGTTCATTCAATATCTACCCAGGTGCTTCCGCCAGCCCTCCCCTCCCCCCACCATTTTCCATCAAGGTCCCCCAGCCAAACCATTTCTGGGACCTTACCATCCTTCCATCTTCCCCGAACGAGGGTTAAGGTGGGCTATAAGAAAGGGGGGTTGGCTCCCTGCCATACTAGACATAGGAACCCCCAAACTCTCCCCATTCTCCCCTGTTCTGCTCCTTTAACCAACACCTCCTTTACCAAGCCATTTATCCAGTCACTGTATCCCTTCCCTATGGAGTACCTGCATTTGCCATCTGCCCCATGCTTACACAATGAGTTGTAACATCATAACCTAATATCCTTCCCTACTCACCATAACAAAGTCCTCCTTGAACCTGCTATGGGGAAAGTGAAAAAAAACAAACACACACTCCATGTAGGCCAATCTGGTGGTGAGGGAAAAATTTCTTCCAGAGCCCCCCTAGAAAGGAACGGTTAGCGCAATGCCCACAGCAGGTCCTGAACAAACCTGGTATTTTGCCATGTCCAGGGGAGGGAAGTGGTGGGTGCTGCTCCACATAGTCCAGGGGAAAGGGACATCTCCTTCTGGGCTTTCCCCTTTTCAACTTCTCGGCCCTGATGGTTCCTCGGGATGAGTGAGTGTTGCCATGGTGACCCACACCCCCTTTTGCAGCAGCTTCTGAGTCTCACTCTCCCGCCCGTAAAGCATTATTCCCTCTCCTTCAGCAAGCCAGACAACACCCCCTCCCTTCCCACTGCGTAAAGGTGTGGTGTGGTCATTTGGTGTTCCAGTGCTAGGGATAAAGTATATGCTTCCTTTCACTTACATTGTTAAACCCAGTATTAACTACAAATGCAACCAGATTTAAACATAGTTGTGAAACATGGATGTGGATCAATCATGTTATAACACAAGTACTGCCTGTATATGTAAACAGAGAAGAATTTGTGGTAACTATGTTAATAAACCATGTTTTACCCTTGGTACCTACCAGTGTTAAACCCCAGGTCATAGTTATTATAACATTAGGAGTGAGGTGGGGGTTGAAGGGAAGCAGACTGGCCAGCCTTCTTCATGACATGGCAGTTGGGCACTGGACAACTGAGTGGCTTCCCTCAATCTCAGCTATGTTGGGGAAGAAGCCCCTGCAGTACTTTTGTACAGTCTGCTTTTATTACTCCCGCTCTCCCAGGAAGCAGAAAGACACCTTGCAGAGCAGCAAGAGGAATGGAGTATTAATCATTCTAAGTTAATATAGAATAGTTGAAGTCAGGGATGGGAAAGACATATTAGGTCATCTAGTCCGTCTCCCTCTGGTGCAGTGATTGCTCACTACAGTATATTTTCTAGTGCTTTGTTCAGTTTAAATACCTGATGCATCTAATTTATATTTCTATGGTAATTTTCTTACTAAACATAAATATAAAATCAACCACAGAATGATGCCCTTGACAGGCACGTTAGTAATGAAACACTTTCTTACCCTCTTTAGGGTAAATTTCAACTGCCTACTGACAGGTAAACAGGAATTAAAAAAAAAAAATCTCACTGAATGTTTTCAGTTCACAGCTGCAACAAACTAAAAAGGATTTTACAAAGCAACATGCTGCTTTGTTTGTAAAGGGATGAACATACCCCCTCAGGATATGTGTGTGGCAGACACCCTGTGCACACAGATCTTCCCCTCCTACACAGAAGAAAGGTTCAGCTGCCTCTGTCACACTGTTCGCCCTCTGGATGCCAGGGAGGTTGGGGCTGGTTAGGAGAAGGGAAGTGATAATGCTGTACATCATCCCAGACTCCCTGCATGTTGCACTTTTCAAAGAAAAAAGATTACAATTATATTTTCTATGGAGTCCCCTCTTGCAATGGAGGTCTCCCTTCATGGGTCCACAAAGTAGGAGGGAGTCTCTGACAACACAGCTTCAACAGAGCCATGCTGGGAAAGCTGGGGTGTACGGGTGCCCCAGCTGATGCAGTGGTACAGGGCATCCTGCTGTTTCCCTGGGATCTTCAGGATCTGTAGGGATTCTCTGGGCTTGGGGACTGGCCCCACAACCTGTTCTATAGGAGGTAAACACTGTGTCTCCCATTATGGAACCAGGTGCAGGAAACTGTGAAGGGGATCTCAGGGAGACTACCTCCCTCTGAGCCACCCCAGCAGATTTTACAATGGGAAGAGTGATCCAGTCCATGGCATTTAAGCTTCTGATCCTGTGAGTGTCCTTATCTGCTACAAATGCCAATGGGAGTGGAGGGTGCAGGGCAGCTTTCAGGACTCGGCCCATAGGTTATTGTAACTTGCACCAGGCATGCACAGTGGCCTTTTGTTTTCTCTTGGCCCCAAACATAAGGTTGATTAGACAAGCAAATATTGCATAAATTAAAGCACTAATAGCACTTGCATGAAATTTAGAAAATGTAAGGGGAAGTGGTGACTCAAGGTCCTAAATATCTCTAGGTCCCCTGTTTTAACTATAAACTTATCATCCTACAACCTTTCTAACAAAGACATAAATACTTCAGCTACATATATTTTGATTGTTCCACGACAGTTTACTGGAGGCTGAGCAATGACAGATTTCTTCATTGTCTTTTTGCCAAAATTTGTCCTTTAAGTCATTTTTGTTGACTGCCCCTTTTAGCAGCTCACCTCACAATGAGAGAGGAGACAATTAATGGGAGGGTGATTTATCACTGCCAAAAACTGTCAAGGACTTCTGTTGTAGCTGGAGAAAAAGCAATTTCACATTATGGCATTTCATTCCGAATACATTGTATTTACAGCTCACAGTTTTATTTTCAGAGCCTATTATCAGGTGAAACAGTTGCATCTGAAATGTTGTTTGTGACATAGGTGACCTGTTAGGATTTGATAAGTATTTACGCCAGAGCACAAGGGGCTCACACATCTGCTGTTGGCAGAAGCAATGGAAAAAAATAACCTGGAAATGAGGCGTTTGATTTTTCTGGTTCCTACACTCGAGCATCTGTTGCTATAATTAAGTGGCATTCAGTAATTGCAGAGCAATGGTGAAATAAACATATGCATTCTTGCCAGCTTTTAGGATTTGGTGTCCTTACAGTAGGAGAGACAAGCAAAGTGACTGCTGCAAGAACAAAGGGTTCTGTAACAAAGTTTAACAATTAACTTTCCTATTGCATAAAGAGGAATTTCACAGGGAAAAAAATAGAGGAAATAAATCATAAGTTGGCCAGGAACCTTAATACAATTAACTGTTTAAATGACACGTGGTATAGACATTTAAACTAAATATAGCAAAGGTAAAACAGAATATTGACCTGGGAACATGTTAACACTTTCCTGATGAATGTATGTGACTCCCCTGAGATTTTTTTCTTGGAACTAAAAAATAGTGTGTGCAGAGGAAGGGGCATTTATAGATAGAGGATTTTTGATGGCTTTTATTACTTGAGTTTGAAGAGTGAGTTGGCTGATAGAGCAGGCTCTGTAGTTTAGGGACCAGACTCTGCCCTCGTTTACACCTCTACAGTCACTCACATTAATGGGGCTTTGCAGGGGTGTAAATTAAAGCAGCCTCTGGCTGTAAGTGTGTATGTTTGATGTACTAGCGCATGTATAATACAGAACTGTTGGCTTAAGAATATTGAATAAAAGAGTTTGACTTTTATGAATCATTTACTACATTTGAGCCAAGCAATTGGAGGTTCAATATTCTCTGGCAATGTTCAACATGCTCCTTTCAGTTGTGAGATGATGGCATGGGTTGAGGTGTAGTAGTTGGTACCTGGCTAAGATATTATTTCTGCTGAGAATAATAGAAACTTGGAGTATTAACTTCCACCTAATCACAAAAACGTTCTTGTGTTGTCTCTTGAAAACACAGAATATGATGAATTATCATAATAACACTCCTAATACTACCCGCCCCCACCCCAAATCAAGCAGCAGTACCAATTCAAGCCTCCGGATATGTGGCAGATGTACCATGTTATAAATTGTGTGAATTAAGAATGGAAAAGAGTCTGTGGCTCTTGCTCTCTGTGAAGGCCAATAAAGAGTGAGCACGGAAACGATCTATTAGTATTGTTTGCGAAGGCCATTCTCGTGTGTGCTTTGGCACTTTCGGTTCCATGGTCTGAAGCAACTTTGGCAATAGTTGCTTGCTTCCCTTTCTGGCTGGAGGAATAACTCAGGGAAGCCACTGTGGGATGGGTGGAAAAGATGTAGTAAGCCTCTTTAATGTCAAACATTATGTTGAGTAAATTGAACAAAGAGAAAGAGTCTTGTTTATTGGACTTGGTACAGGTCTGAAAATGAAAATCCTTGATATTTTGCTGTCACTTTCAGTTATTCACGCTCACCCTTTCAAGGCCATGACAAGTAATAGCAAGCCAGTGAGCTTAAAGGGAATCAACAATTTAGAGGACTAGGGATCTATAAGGTTGTGTTTCATTCTCAGCTGTAGGATTCAGAAATGTAAAGATAAACTTTTAATTCATTTGGTCTGTACGTTTACTACTGTGTGTTCTGACAGCGGCATAGCATTTCAGAGTTTCTGACTCACTACGTTTTTTCTTTGAGGGGGATTAGCTTCAGTTAATTAAATTTTGTGCTAAATTCAGCTATATTACATGATTATTATTATATATTCCTGTGGTATAACAAAAATAAACTTGTATTAATGCCAATCAAGCGTGAGAGGATTTTTATACGAATAGTCTTATTCTCACAAGCAACATATATTAGTTAACCTGGCTGACTACATTTTTTCTATGAATAAGTCATCAGATTTCTAAAATGGTGTTGTATTGAGAGTCTATGTGATCCAGGGTCTTTGGACTAGCAAGCTAGAGATCGTGTCCTGTGGCTGAGTTTGTTGCTGACCTGCTGGGTGACTTAGGGCAAGTTACTTCACCTCTTTGTGCCTCTGTTTCCCTTTGTTTGTCTTCTTTATTTAAAGTGGAAACTTTTGGAGGGAGGGGTTATCTCTTCTTCTGAATTTGTACAAGGCCCTGATCTTAGCTGGGGCCCTTAGGTGCTAAATAATAAATATTCTTGCAGTAAACAGATGCATTTAATTGACCTATGAGAAGCTTTTTATTTTTTTATGGAGGCATAAGCCCGTTGATACTGGCTATGGGCCCAATCCTACCATCCCCTGTTTGTGGAAAACTCCCATTGACTTCAGCTAGAGATCCATCTGGTTAGGGAATGAAGGATCAGGGCCTTTAATGAACAAAGTCTTCATACTGCTCACTCCTCAGCTTTCTAGAGGAAACATAGTTGGAAGAACTCTGTCAATAGCACTAAGATTTATGGAGTCAGCCATTAAAAACTTAGTTGAGGCCACTGAAGTAATTTTAATTGAGATTTTTGCAGCCATTTGATAAGGCTATTTTGATCACTGTCGTTAGAACTGAATTCCAACAATGAACATAAAACCTATGACTAACCGACTAAGCCACCCAGTCCCCGTCATATATTGCTTAATGACCTATGCTACCAGGAGTTATTATGGCTTTCTAGTAATAATTAAAAAAAAATCTTTGTGGACACAAAATACTAATATAAATTTCAAACTTAGATTTGTAAAAAGACAATCAATAAAATATACGGTGGCTATGTTTGGTTGTGGAATTTTTTATTATCATTTACAATGACGATACAGACTTAAATCACATATATTATAAGTTAACGACTAATATTCTAACTTTGGTTGGTTAATGTTTGCAGGGCACTTACAGATGCTAGAATAATCTCTAATGTTTTTGCTCAATCTGCTCTGGAGATGGATGAAATAAATAGTTTAAACTAATTAATGTAACACCAGCTGTTACAAGTGCTTGGCAGACGTCTGTGAGTTTTGATGGGCAGAGAGCGGCTGTTGTACTTGACTTTATTTTAGTACAATGTTGATCACAGTGTAAGCTGGAATAAATGACAAGCCAAAGGAAGGAACAGAGGATGAATTCTGTGTAATGCAAAATAAATACTGCCCTTTTTTATGCATTTTTTTTTTTTAGTTCGAGAGGATGTACAGGGAGTGTTCTAGTGGACTTTATTAAGCTATAAGTACTGTGACAACAGCTGTGCTAAACGTGCATGGCTTTGAGAAAGCTGCTAATATATATATATATTATATGTCCATGATCATTTACACTGTCTGGTTTTCAAAAGGTCCTATTAAATTTTAGCATATATAAGTTGTCTGGATGTATTATTATTTTCCTTCTAGTAATTAGATGCCATTAGAAAGAAAAGAGGTTGCAGTTATTTAGGACTGGAAGAGAAATGATATTCTTTTTTATTTATAGAAAGTAAAATATGTTTGCAAATATTAAATTTGATATCACTGCTATGTTTGTATCGTCCACTGGATCACAATTTATTAGGTTAGTTAGTTAATTAGTTATTTTTGCACCTAAGGAACTTATGTGACTGAAGAAAATCTCAGGGTATATAGAAACATTAAGCAAAATGGAATTAATACTTTGTGATGTCTCCTTCTTTTGTGAATTCTTAGTTAAAAAGAAGAAATATGTTTCTGACAAATGTTCATTGTTTTCACATCATTTAACCATAAGTTTAAATATCCAAATAACTTCTCTTTTAAAGTTGGAGGATAGAATAATTGTGCTGTGACAGAGAAACGATGGCTGTTATCTTTGTATGTGCTAGCATTAAGATAACAGTGTCATTGTACAGATTGTTACCCAGTGAATATGTCTAATAAGTTATTATAGCGTGCTGAGCAGATGGTAAGTATGCTCCTGAAAGAACTGATGGATGGTATATGATGTCATCAGTGAGATGACAAGGTTCACAAGGTACTTGACCTCCAAGAATAAGTCCTAACTGGTTAGAATTCTAAATGGTGAACTTTTGTGACACTGGCTAAATGGGAAATATGTGCAATTTGTATTTCTTTATGGTAGTGTTTACCCCGTTCACTGAACTCCACATAATGGGATTTGGTCCCTGAAGACTTGGAGATATTGTTGAAAGGTTTCACCCTGTAACCTTCAGGGGATTTCAAATACAAATCTACACATCTAAACTTTAACAAAATCACAGTGAATATTATTTATGAAGTCAGGTCATATATTTTCCTTCTTTATATGCAGAAAGAATTTAGTTAAGATGTTCTATTAATTTGAACACATTATCCCAAAATAGAAAACTGCCGACTCAGTGAAAATGTGCAATGCATACAATACATTTTTAAAATTTTTATAAGAATATGTTAAAGTATATGACACTACAGTAAGGTGTCAGAGTTCATAATATTTTCTTTGTAATTTAGTTAAGTTTTGTAATAACCAATTATTTTAGACATTATGATTGCTTATTACATTATGATACAGTATGATATACTTATAACAAAACCCATTGCTTATAACATCTTAACTAAGTTCTTTCTATTTACTGATCAAAAACCTATTACTTATTACACAATAAAGTGCACTATAAGTCTTTCGTTTACTGGTGGAAAAACTAAATACTTGATTTCAGTGGGAACAGGATTCATCTCATATTCAGAAAGCAAGAAGGTGGAATTAAGATTTCTGAACATGGGGGTGAGGATGTGTTGGGCTCAGATGGCCCTTTCCTGTTTATTTTAAACCAAAACTTTAAAAAAAAAATACAATTTGGAGGCCAGATCCTTAAAATACACATAACTGAGTGCATTACTTCCTACCATAAATAATCCTTTGAAATTAGTGGGAATATTCATGGTAGTAAACACTACAACTGTTAGTTTGTGTTTGCAAGATCAAACATAAAGGCTAATTATGAAAGTAAATAATTAGAACACCTGTTTGTATGTTTACTTTGAATTATTTGTGTTATTTGTTATTAACACTGACGGTTATTTTAGCTGCCTGAATATTCATTTGACAATTTAGAAGTTTTATTGGATAAACCGATGCTGTAGAAAATAAGATGAAAATTCAGATAGTATAAATCCTACACATTAAAATAATTTATTAAAATAGTTACATACTCTGAGATTCTGAGTTTCAAATAATATATCGTTGTATATCAAAATTCTTCTACAGGGTGATAGCTTCCACTTGCAATAACACTTCCATAAACATGTTGTTACAAATTGCTTCCATCTTTCCTGTACAAATACTATCTGTAACGAAAGTGCTGAGGACTCCTAAATTACTTTAAAATAAAAACAAAGCTTTGCGTTGAGTTGTAAATTCTATAACAATGAATTAATTTTAGAGGAATTACTATGATAATATGGATTATAATTTAGATTAACAATCATCTTTTTTCACCCTTTTGGCTGACTTGAAGTTTGTGGCCTAGATCTTCCAGTTCAATATAGCCCCTTTGATCCATATACCTGTTGTAACCTAGCCCAACAGCTGTTTCGTTGGTCTAGGGAAGATTAAGCCAGTGCAAGGATGATACCCTGATGGAACAATCAATATAGGGGCTCTTGTACCATTCATCTTCCCTGTTGCTAGAGTTGTAGTTGGAAGAAATAGGATGTAGCCTGGATACTCCTGTGCTACTCTTATAGGCATGGGAACTAGGGGTGAAGTGAGATACTGCGTATTTTTGCTGGGTCCTGGCCACTGACCCCACACCCAGAGTCCCAGTGCTGCCGGCCCGTGCCCGGGACTCTGCTCCCAGCCCCAGCTGTGTCCCCAAAATTTTTACTTTGCACCGCCTTTACCTCTGTCTGCATCCCCCCATCCTCCCAGAGCCATGGCCCGGTCCTGGCCCCAGCTCTAGGGAAAGGGGTGTGGACAGAGGCAAGGGGGGTGTGAAGTAAAAAGTTTGGGGACCACTGGCTTTCAACACCCCCATAGTAAAAAGTGTTCCAGTGCCACTGGCTACACCAATCCTTGGCTATATTTCTGGTTTACTGTTCCCATAAGGGCCTGGAATAAATTAGAGAAGCTGTCAGGTGGCTCTAACATAGCAAGGAGGAACTGGCCTGCATAGAGCAGAACCAGTATAAAAGGAGTGCAGAAATGAGCCATAAATAATTTTTTTCCAGTATCCACTGATGTGCGTACTCTCTACAGATTGGATGATCCATGGGATCTGGATCTATATATTTAAAATGGTATAAGTTCTAATAAAAGAAGACTGTCACATTTATTAGTGTCCACCTGCCAGTTAGGAAATGAAACAATATTTTGCCAAAGCATCTCAAACTATCAAATGAGTTTATAAAATAATTTGATAAATTATTCATTTGAGTTTTCTGTTTTTAATAAAAATGGAATAACAGAATCCACATCTCATAGTACACTGTCACAAAAGTATTGATTATGTGGCTAACCCATTTTCTGGGGCTGGATCATTTCTACCCAATCTGTTCTTTGTGTGTGTGTGTGTGTGTGTGTGTGTGTGTTTGTGTGTGTGTCTGAGACAGATAAAATATTAATACAAGGTAAATGAGTGTTCACTGAGCTCTCTTTGCCGTATGGCCCCTGTAGAGGCTAGAGGGCTCTGGCTAGCCTAAGCTTGCCATATGGACCTGTGGAAAAAGGTAAGTCTTTATACACAGAGCAAACCTACCATATGGACGGGGTGGAGCACTCAGAACTCTAAACACTTCTTGTACACCAGGGCCTTTTACACAAAAGAATATAAAACATATATAATACATTGCACACAGAAATCATTGAAAAATGGATCAACTGTTCAGATTTAATATGATGCTTTCAATGTCCAAACTATATAAATAATCAGAGTTTATTTTGAAATAGGAAAGAGGATCATCAATCATTGACTACAATTTTACATGGCCTTTAACATCTGCTGTACAGTACAATACTATGTTTAACAGTGTGTTAAGGCAAAACAACTAAGAGCAGAGTTATGATTAAAAACAAAGTTTCAAAAAGTTTGTTTTTCTCATTTTTAACTTTTCAATAATAAGTTTAGCAGTGGCTAAGTATTTATGAGGTGAAAAGTAACTGGATTTAAGAATAGATTCAGGATTCCTATATCAGAGGCCAGTTGTGATAAGGCAAACCATATAAGTAATAATTTTAGGGTCAGATCCTCTATGGTATAAATTAGTGTAGCTTCATTGACTTTCTTAGAATTACACTGATTTACGCCAGCTGAGGATCTGTTTGTTGGTGTCTGATGTCTCTGTTGTTTTGCTTTCAACAGATGTTCTCTTCCCACATAGAAGGCATAATGAAAGTGTACAGTGATGTCAATTTTCAGAGATGGGTGAGGGGGAAAGAATCCAAAATCATGGTAATTGGGGTGTTGGGGAAGCCTCTGAGACTTTAGTCACTCAAGAGTATGTTGGGGTGGCTTCTGAGACCTTATTCACTCAGTTGCCTCTGAAATCTTCTATAGTCAGTTCCCAAAAACTCAGCTTGACTTTGACCTCATTACTGAAGTTTCTTTATTGGCATACAATTAAACTACATGAAGCTGGTTAGAATCATATGTAGAGGGTGTGTACAGGATATACCACACATCCAAAGTACACAATTATCAATTAGCTTACCTACACATTTTAAAACAGACTGCCGCATGTGCCTTTTATTCTGCATCATTATCAAACACTCTACAATTGGTTCATTAATTTCTGGAAACTCGTTTTTACACAGATCATGAGCTGTTCATGCATCACACATATGCTGTCTGTTTCACATTGCTTACTTCCCTACTATCTCTTTTCTACTAACTACATATTTACAAGACTACAAGGCTACTGTAAATTCATGTATTGTTCATTGTTTCATGTCCTTAATCAAAATTAACCTAAATGGGGCAGCTCTGTGATTTCAACCTTCTTGTTTCAAACCATTGTATGTTTTATGAGATGAAAGAGAGGTTAAAGGAGAGGGACATATTATGATATTGACCACCTTTAAGCAACGCGTGGGGTGGGGTGGGGGGAATTGGCTGGCTGGCCGAGTGAAGGGAACAGTGCTTTATGGCTGGGGGAGAGAGAGATGAAAACTGCTGCAAAAAGGGGCAGCATGGTAACTGACTCATCCCCTGGGAATGCAGGGTTTAAAAAGGGACAGCTTGATGCCTTGAGCCTTCCTTTTTACACAGACTCACCCTTCCTCCCTTTTAGGTGGTAAAATACCAGGTTTGGTCAACATTACGCCAGCCGCCCCCTTTTTAGGGAAACTGGGAAGGAATTATTCCCTTACCACCATATTGGCTTGGGTGCAGTTGGGGTTTTTTTCACCTTCCCCACAGCGGGTTTCAGGAAGGGCTCTGTTCATGCATGGCATGACGGGCAGTAGGCCATATGTTGCAACTCATTATTTAAGTGTAGGGCAGATGTTCAGTGCAGGTATTCCTTAGGAAAGGTATACAGTGGATAAATGGCTTGGAAAAGGACTTAAAAAGAGGTGTTCGTTAAAGGAATGAATGGGGGGGGCAGGCGGTTGGGGACTCCTATGATTGGTACAGCAGGGAGCCAATCCCCCATTCCTATAGTCTATCTTAATCCTCCTATGAGGGGTGGTGGTGGATGGTAAGGTCCTGGCAATGGATTTGTTGGAGGGACCTGGAGGGAAAAAGAGGGGGTTCTGGTAAAAGCCCACACCCTGGGTAATTATGGAATAAGCATGGGATTACCTGCACTGTACACTGTTATCTGCCGGGTGGTTCCAGACATCCAATAATAAAGTTGCGGCCTGATTAAACCCATATCAAATGTCCTTTCGGCATAGCCAGACAACAGGATTCCTATGAGGAAAAAAGGCAAGCTAGAACACGTGCCTATGAGGAGTTTGCTAGAAAGTTTGTCGCATCTACATTTCTGGAAGAAAAGAACAATCAAAAAGAAAAATATTGGATCTGACAGTGATCTCTCTGATGCTGATTTTATGTTGATATAACTCCATTGAATTGAGATATTCCTAATTTACACCAGCATATGGGAGATCAGGACCATTAACTTTTTTTGTTGTTTACCTTTAAAATAGGAAAACAATTCACAACTGGGTAAAATGTCACCTATCCCAGATTTACTTGGACTGAAATGTATACATATGTCCTTAAAAATAATAAAAAAATATCTACAGTCTATTCCACAATCCTACCAGCAGCATCACAAAACGTGAACATGAATTTTAAAATGTGTATATAGGGTCTGATTCTCCACTGCCTTCTCTGATTTGGTAGTGTTTTACAGTAAGGTTGCACACATATAGATGACTACACAGATTGCAAGGCTCTGGAAAATCAGGCCCATACACTTTATTTTGAAGCTGCAAAGCTAAACTGTTAAAGGCAGGGATTGGTAAACCAGACTAATTCTAAATCCAAACTATAATTGTCCCTTCTTTAGATTTACATAAGTATCCTCCCCTTCTTCCTAGACCCCCTAATCTGTTATTAAATCCACATCAGGATTTCAACAGTTTGGGTCATTTCTACACTAGTGGTTACTATCTCCCATATTTTGGAAGATCAAGAA
Organism: Trachemys scripta elegans; assembly: GCF_013100865.1. NCBI lineage: Eukaryota > Metazoa > Chordata > Testudines > Emydidae > Trachemys > Trachemys scripta. Next base: position 270,906,134 of record NC_048298.1, read on the forward strand.
ATGTGCTGAGGTCAGGGAAATGGAATTTAGAATCAGGAGATCTTCTTAGGATTAGAGGGACTATGTTGTGGGACAGAAAAAGGGATTGGAGAGGTAAGAGAATGCTCAGGAGAATTGTGCAGGGGGGAAGAAGTAAGGTGGAGAAAAGTGTGGCGGGGATAGAGATGATCTGCAAAGATTTGCACACATTTTGGAGAAGAACTCAGACTTGGAGTATTCTATGAACCTTTTGAGATTTATTGTAACTAGTTAAAGCACTAGCCTTTGTAACTACTTAAACTATTTATTGTAACTAGTTAAAGCACCATCAGTGACACTGTGCTCCATTCAAATCTAGGGAAATAAATGTAAATTTTTCATCTAGGAAAATAGATGTAAGTTTTTCATCTTAGTCATTTGTGTCACTGCTTAACGCAGCCATCATTCTCTGCTCAAAACTAGGCTGAGAACTGATATGTTGTCCAGATACTGAATAAAGTTATTATCCCTAAATATACAGTCATCTGTCCAGGTTACGGTAAAACTTGCCGGCAATTAGTATGAATTAGTTTAGACAGTAACTATCTTTGTGATACCAAAGCTGTAAAGAGATTTCAAGTCCCACTGTGTCTATGCCTCAGTTTTCATATGCACAAATTATTTGATATCAGTTGCCATTTTAACGCTCTTTTGGGGATACGTGGAGATATATAGTTTTGCTTATTGTTCCCATTAAATTATATTTGTATGCTACCTATGGAATGGCTTAAATAAAGCGAAAAAAGAATTTGCCAAATAAAAAAATTGGCACAAATTAGTGGTAAGACAACTTCAGCAAATCTGACGTTAATATGATTTATTTAGCAAAGGAACAAAACACAATTCCAGGATATTATAATATAGTACACATATAAGCAGGTACAGTTACTCACAGGCTAAATGCAGCAGTGACAGAAATGGTAGTATAATTTACATACAGGTTAGAAAACTGAAGTATGGGAAGGACTGTAATTTGCATTTTTTTATACAGGTTTCCACATGCCTGCTGTGTAAGTTACACTCCTTCTGTATATCTACTGAAAGCCAAATCAGTTCAGGTTACATATAAGTCCCACTGATTTCTGATCCACTTATAGCACCATATACAGCAATGATGAACCTGACCTGTAAGATTTAAAAATATAGAATGTGTTCTGATAGGTATGGTCAAGATCAAAATTTTGGTTTTCAAGATTTGGTTTCATCCTTATATATATTCATGGCTGTAGCAATAATGAAGAGAAATACTAGTTTCTTAGAATAAGAGCATATATGTTTTTTGAGATGTGCTCTCGGTCTGCTAAGTGAAGGATTATTTACCATTTTATATATTTATCTAAAAACAACCATCTTTCTGTTGTTTCAATAAGTGACATTACAATCACATGACACTTTTCTTTAAATATAACAAGCTAAGCTGCAAAACTTCAATTGGCTTGTACCCACCAATTTTACAGATTCTGATGGTATCAACTTGATTTTTTTCCATGGAGAATGAATGAACAGGTTCAGAAACAGAATTAATTAAAAAAAAATAAACTTGAATGCAGTAGTGTTTTAGACATTAGCATTATGTCTTCATCATCTGAGAGTTGCAAGATACCAGCTGTGCTAGTCAAGAATTCCCTTCCCACCAAGGTTATGCTTGGGAAAAAATTACTCTTTTTTTTTATGCTGACAATGACATAAACACCATTTTATTTGTAATATTACTCTAAATCTAAAAAATATGCAAGTTTCTTTAAACTTCATGAGGCATGTCTGGAGGTTAATTAAACCTAAACGAAATCCTAGTTGCACTTGGTATTGCCCAATAAAATTTGGCAAAAGCTATGTTTAATATTCTGTATGTTTTATCTCTGCATTTTGAAGTCATTGTACAAATAAAGCTAAAATGAGGAACAGAATGTGCAGCACAAAAATAAATATGCTTGCTTTGGGTATTTTTCTTGCCTAGTACCTCTGCTAACGCAGAAGCATTGTGTATACTTATCTTTATTACTTTGAAAATGTGGTTTTTAAGTTAGTTATATAAAAATACATGATACAGACTTTGGGACCCAGCAGCAGTCTAAAGTTTGCTGGAGCTCAGGATGTTAATTCATGCTCACACTATGTTGGCTTGGCCACTCATTCTGCAAACACTTACATACATAGTTAATGTTCAATCCAATCATGTTGGTGTCAAGTGCTCCAAAGGGGAGAGCATTCTGTTCAGCACTCAGTTAGCTTTGCCTGACGGACTAGACAGGGATAGCAGAGCACTAATCACAACACTCAGGACTTCAGCCAAATTAGCACATGTAACAGTTGCAGCAATAACTAACTTTTTTTTCCTGAATAACCCAAATTGTGTGGTATTAATCTGAACCTGAAGGCTGCTAGTATAAGAAGAGTTCAGTAACTACTGGGTCCAGTTCCCACCGCTTGCAGTTCTAGGATTTAAGATGAAGTGAAATTCTTGCCTAGAACCTTGCATTTATATTAATGTATTGTCAGGCAAATATAACAAAAACATAAGAACATTAGATCCACCTTACTGGGTCAGGTCATGGTCCTTATTGGTCAGTATCCTGTCTCTGATAGTTGTCCATCCTGCAGCTTCAGGGGGAAAGTACAGAACAGGGCAATATGGAGTGATCCACCTCTGTCTTCCACTCCCAGCTTCTAGTAGTCAGAGTTTAGGGTTGCTCAAACATGGGACTGCATCCCTGACCATCTTGGCTAATAGCCATTGATGGACCTATCCTCCGTTAACTTATTCAGTTCTTTTTTCCATGTAAAGTTTTGACCATCACAATAGCCTCTGAAATCCATAGGTTAGTTGTGCAGTGTGAAAAAGCTACTTCCTCTTGTTTGTACTAAACCTGCTGCCTGTTAATTTCATAGGATACCCTGTGGTTTTTGTATTCTAGGAAAATAACACTTTTCTATTCACTCTTTCCGCACCATTCATGATTTTATAAACCTCTATCATACCCCTGCCTACTTGTCTTTTTTCTAAGATGAACAGTCCTAATCTTTTTAGTTCCTCTTCATATAGAAGCCATTCCATACTCTTGATTATCTTTATTGCCCTTATTTGAACCTTTTCCCAGTTCCACTAAACCCTTTTTGAGATGGGATGACCAGAGCTGGACACAGTATTCAAGGTGTGGGTGCACCAGAGATTTATATAATAACATTTTGATATTTTCTGTTTTATTTTCTATCCCTTTCCTTATAGTTCCTAACACACTGTTGGCCTTTTTGACCACTGCTGCAGAGTGTGTAGAAGTTTCCAGAGAACTATCTACAGTGATTCCAAGATCCCTTCCTTGGGTAGTAACAGCTAATTTAGAAACCATCACTATATATATTGAGTTGGGATTATTTTTTTCAGAGTGCATTACTTTGTACTTATCAATGTTGAATTTCACCTGCCATTTTGTTGCCCAGTCACCAGCTTAGTGAGATCCCTTTGTAACTCTTTGCAGTCCATTTTGGACTTAACTGTCTTAAATAATGTTGTATTATCTGCAAACTTTGCCACCTGTTCACCCTCTTTTCCAGATCATTAATGAATATGTTGAACAGCACAGGTCCCAGTACAGAACCTTGCGGGACCCTCCTGTTCACTGTTCTCCATTGTGAAAACTGACCATTTACTCCTACATTGTGTTTCCTATGTTTCAATCAGTAACTGTTCCATGAGAGGACCTTCGCTCTTATCCCATGACTACTTAGTTTCCTTAAGAACCTTTGGTGAGGAAATTTTTCAAAGGCTTTCAGAAAATCCAAATATGCTGTATTGACTGGATCTATTGATTCCTCAGAGAATGCTAATAGACAGGGACGGCTCCAGGCACCAGCGCACCAAGTGCGTGCCTGGGGTGACAAGCCGCAGGGGGCAGCCTGCCGGTCACCATGAGGGCGGCAGTCAGGCTGCCTTCGGCTGCATGTCTGCGGGAGGTCCGCCAGTCCCACGGTTTCGGCAGCAATTCGGTGGCGGATGTGCCGAATGCACAGGACTGGTGGACCTCCCGCAGGCATGCCGCCGAATTCACATTACCAGCGGACCTCCCGCAGGCATGCTGCTGAAGGCTGCCTGACTGCCGTGCTTGGGGTGGCAAAATACATAGAGCCGCCCCTGCTAATAGATTGGTGAGGCACAACTTCCCTTTACAAAAGTCATGGTGGCTCTTCCCCAACATAATGTGTTCATCTATATGTCTGATAATTATGCTCTTTACTGTAGTTTCTACCAATTTGCCAGCTACTGAAATTAGGTTCACTAGTCTTAAATTGCTAGGATCTCCTTTGGAGCCCTTTTTAAAAATCGGCATTCTGTTATCTTCCTTACAGGCATCTGGTACAGAGGCTGATTTTAGTGATAGGTTAAATACTACATTTTAATAGTATTGCAGTTTCATATTTGAATTCCTTCAGAACTCTTGGGTGAATAGCATCTGGTCCTGGTAACATATTACTGTTCAATGTATCAGTTTGTTCTAAAGCCACTTACATTAACGCACCAATTTGGAACATTAGACATTTATTTCAAAATACTATTTCAGGAATTTTTCTTCTTTAAGAATTAATTATTATGAGTTACTGTGTTGTGGCTAAGATATTTGAGCTGTGTGATTATAAAATATATGTAGTGGTATCTCTTGGAACTATTGTTGACCATCAGATTGCTGACTATTTTGTCACAAAATATGTACATATTCTAAATTTAATCCTTTTTTGTGTAGAATTATAAATGCACACAGAGTAGTTTTTATTATATGGATAAACAAGCCATTGCATTTTTGTTTTCTGAATGATATAATATATTACAAGCTAGGAACAAAACTGGCATTTCAGTATTAGCATTGGACAAAAATTAGTAAAAATATAAATGCTATAATTTATTTTAAAATATTGTGAAATTAATACAATAAATTATTCAGCAAATATTATCCAGCCCAGGTCTAGTCAGAAATAGAGGTTATTAAAATCTTATTTTTGAAATGGAAAATTGTATAAATTATGTTTGACTACGAGGTCTTTTTTGGGCCATGTAAAATGAAGAATAAATGCAACTTCTTTGTAGACATAAAGCCTGAAGAAATCCTCACAGCTGGAACATCACCACTAATTACATTTCATCTTTTTGGATGCATTTTGCCAACCCCTACTATTTGTTTGTAATGATGTTATCATTAGAAGACCAGCAGTCCTTTAGCAAAACAAAAACACATTCACTATGAAGAATAATTTATCTCTCCTGAGCTTGTTGTCTACAAAATGTCAGTGGTGTTCAAGTAGAATTCTTATAGCACAATAATAATTACATACAAAAAACTCCATTAAAAACAAAAGCATTATTAAGATTGCAAAGTCAAGCACTCAGAAGTTTGGCGATGCCAGAATTAATGCCTGTGCATCCTTAATTTGCCACTCTGATGTGTATGCATTATGATACAGTCTTTAATTACATGATCATATACTATTTTTTCCACAGGTTTCCAGCCTCATTTAGTGCACACGACGGATGGTGCCCACTTAATGAGTGTCTATTAAATATTTTTTATTTTTTTCTCCCAGTTCTATATTATTTACTGCACACTATTCATACCTCTCTCTGAAGACCGAATTATTAATTTCCCATGAGTTTTATCACTATAGTATATAAGTGCTTCAGGAACTTTAATCAATTTATCTTCACAATACCACTTTGAGGTAAGGGGTATTCCCTCCTCCCAGGTCCTTGTATCAGTATCTACTCCCCATCAGTCCCAATACTCTCTCTGGGCCCCAGATCCCTGTCAGATTTGTCCCCTGCCTTACCCTCATCCCTCCCTTTGAGGTAAGGAGGTGGTATTATCCCCATTTCATAGATTGGGTGCAAAAGAAACCTTTCCATTAATGTTGGGTGCCAAATTTGAGATGCCTATGGCCTGATTTTTCAGAGCACTTAGTATTATATACACATTATCTGTTCAAAGCACAGCTCCAGTTGACTTCAGTTGCAGCTATGAGTTCTCAGTACAAATCAGCCCCCGGGTCTCAAGTCAGGCACCCACAAAATGAGGAACACACAATTAGTGACCATTTGTGAAAAGTTAGGTTTAAAGACTTGCCTAGCATCATATAGGAAATCTGTGGCAGAGACAGAGCTAGAATCCAGGTCTCCATGGCAGAATTGAATGGCCTTAATCATGAGGCCATCCTTTCTCTTCCTGCAAGTCCCTGCTTTATTTACTACACACCTTCTAACTTCTGGAAAAAATCAGGCAGGGGTCCTACAAACAACAGTTGTCATCACTGGGCAACCCTGATTCATTCCCACAGTACAGACCATCTTGTGCACTAAATGAATCAGGGGTCCCATGGAAAAATAGTATGTGATCGTGTAATTAAAGGCTATATTATAATGCACATGTCCAAAGGGACTGAAATAATACTGCACAGGCAAGCTTAATTCACAGATAGTTGCTGGCAGCAGAGGAATGTTTAAAGTCAGGAATCTTGGATTCAGTCCATGTTCTGGAGGGGAGTTTTCTCTAGTGGTCACAGTGCCATCTGTCCCTGTTCCCCTCATCCTATCTCAGTCTCCTATAATCCTACCTCCTCCCAGGTCCTTGTCTCAGTATCTATCCAGCCAGTCCCAATACTCCCTCTGGTCTCCAGATCCCTGTCAGATCTGTCCCCTGCCTTACCCTCATCCTTCCCACACAAACTGGTCTGTAGTCCCCATCTCCTTGTCGAGCCAGTTCTAGTCTCCCCCAGTTCTTCATTCTATCAAAGTGTTCCCCTCCAGCCAGCTAGCTCCCACCCACCCTTTTCACTCACTGTCTCAGAGTCTGTCTCCTTGCCCAACCAGTCCCAGCCTCCCTTCCCCCACAGCTCCCAGTCCAAGTCTCTTTGCCCAGCTAATCCCAGTTTTTATCCCCCGCACACACATTCCAGTCCCAGTGTCACCAGACTCCTTGTCTCAACCAACTACTTTCCCTCTCCTACTCCAGCTTTTATCCCCTCTGCCTACAAATCAGACAGCTTCCTCCTCCATGCTGTCTAGGTTCCCGCAGGGGGTGGGGAGGTGGTCACTGAGAGCACCTGAAAGGCAGGCTATTGGCTCTGAATGTACAGACTCACTCCAGCCCAGAGCAGCTGGGAGAAGCATTTATGAGAAAATCTGGCTTTGCCCACATATCCCTAGGCTGGAGCATGCTCAGTTGCTCTGTGATGATGGTACATATGTAGTTTGGTCTGTACTAGAAACTGTGAGAGACTCAAGCATGCACAGTGAGCACAGAAACTTTGGAGATTTTTGTTGACAACTCACAGTTTCTAGTAAGCATGTGCAAACTGTAATTTTTCAGAGGCTTATAACTTGCCCATATTTTGGTTCATTTTTACAGAAACAGAAAAAGCCACAATCCTGATACAAAGGCCACCTCTCTGCCAAATTTCAATCCCTGCTCCAAAGGGTGAGAACATTGTGGTCATGGTGGAGTCTCCATCCCTGGAAATTTTTAAATCAAGATTGAATGATTTTCTAAAAGATCTGATCTAGGAATTATTTTGGAGAAGTTCTGTGGCCTGTGTTATACAGGAGATCCGACTCAATGATGATCCCAATGGCCCTTTCAGCCCTTGGAATCTATGAATCTAGGATTGTTAAAAAAAATATTTCCAGGATATTTTAAAATGGATAAAACAATGTATCTCCCCCAGTCTCATTATTGGAAATGGTCAATCCATTTTGGTTGAAATTTTCCCAAAACAGTCATACCATGGTACATATCTGCAATAGAAAATTGTAGCCCGTACTGTTAAAGTATGGCAAGGTTCTAAGCAACTGAAAACAGGGTCTTAAAATGGGAAGTGTTGGGCAACCTTAGTAGGCAGTGCCACAAGCCTGCCTATAATACTGTCTCTAGAATGGACAGATAGGGCTAAATTTTCAATTTCTTTTCTCCGTTTGTAGTTATTTATACATGTGCAAAGTATATGCAAAATGCTGTCCTTGGTGTAAATTAGTGAAGAATTCTGATTTGGTAGAGCACCTAGTACCTACTTTGTACAAGTGCAGAGGACAGCAGAAGATATAAAGCTGAGGAGATCAAGTCACAGTATGCAATATGCCCATCTAGAAAATATAATCATGGCTTCTGTAGTTCTTTCAATGTCTTCTTTTCTATTTGTATTTGCATTCCATCACTGGTGAGTTCCAATTCAGTAAGCCCTCAAGCAAGCATGGCAGGCTAAGAAATAGATTTTTGTGGGCAGCATGTTCCCCTCAGGATGTAACTTGCACATTCATAAAGAAGCAGCTGATAGTAAAAGTAGGCCAACCTTTTAGAAAAGTTACAGTAACAAAAAGCATTGAGTCAATGCATCAGTTGTATAATTGCTCGTCTTCCCATTTTTCTAGGAGATGTCACATTTGTGAGTTTTCATGCAGCCTTCTGTTCATTTCAGAATATTTGGCACTTCTGGTCAGTTGTGCCTAGCTGAGACAGTGAGACCAGAATGTAAATTTATTTATGATGTTTGGATACAGGGGCAGATCAGTAGATCAAAACTGACAGAAGGCCCAATGTTCAGCCAGAGGTAACACCACCATTCTTATTCTACTATATTGCTTTCCCCTGTTCCCATGGTCACCTGAGTGAAGTGCTGATGCTGACTGTCTATGATTATACTAAAGCCAAGGTTTTGGAGACCAGACAATCAGAGATTGCCTTCCGAGGAAAGTGTCATGGTCAGGAATGTTTTTGTTTTTGGGTAGACAACATTTTGGTGGATCAGTTGGATCAGAACATACAACCTAATTAGTTAAAACAGATTGTCCACAATTGGAAGAAAAGGGCTGAAATTAAATCTCTAGATCTGAGCATGTCTAATGTTCGGAAAGTTCAGATGTGGATCCAGAACCAAAGTTTGCAGCTTGTATCCATCTGTAGTGAAATAGGTTCCTAAACTCTTAACATGTACACGGAAAACCATATTAAATAAAACCATACTAAATAAAACAGGATACATTATTATGCAAAAACATAAAAAGCAGATTTATATTTTGAAAGAATGAGCAATTAAGCTGAGTCATATATGGAAATTCTAAGAACGGTTAAGTTTTAAACATTGCATTGTGAAACAGAAAAGTATTAAAAGTAAGTGATTATGGAAATGCAATGCCCAGTATGGTATTTTATGTACCTGATTATATCTCTCACTCTCAAAGTCTGACCATTTCAATGTTGTCTAATTTGGTGACAATGCTGAAGTTGCCATACTTGCATTTAAGGATACAAACAAGAGAGTAGCTGCCACTATTCATCTGTTATTATTTGAATAAATATCACAGCTTCCTGGATGAATGTTTCTATGCTAATTGGTGAGAGAAAATAAAGCAGAATGGCAGTAAACCAAATGCAGTACAAAATGCTGATTGTTATATCTGGCCAAAACTGGCTGTTGTCAGATTAAAAACTGATTTGAACAAAACCACGTGAATTTTCAAAACATAGAAAAAGTGATTAAACAAGAAAATGTCTCTTAACAGTGCGTGTGTACAGATATTTTAAAAACAGGTGATGTTAATTACACATAGTAAGTGGGTGAATGAAATGAGCCTACAGTTGTATAACTTATATACCAGTGGCCAGATTCCTTGTACAGGCCCACAGGCAGAAGCAGCTTGTGCTATCTCTAGTCATGTGTTGATTTATACTGGTTCAGTTCTTAGCACAAGCCTGAGGGCTGCTCTAACTTGCCCTGCTGTGGCCGTGGACCCTAAAGAGGCACTGAAGCAACACAGAATCTTGGAGGATTCCAGATTGCTCCACTTTTCCTTCTGCCCTTGACACAATGCCTGGCTCACCCCAGAACTTCTCTGGTGGGTGCAGGCCAGGAAAGCAGATGTGTGGCTCTTGCAAAGGCATTCTTGTGTTGGGGACGTGTCCCAGATGGTGGATTGAGGGCACTTATAGTCCTTTGCAGGATTGGTTCCTCATTTTACATCTCAAAGCTGTCAGCAGAAGCGTATACGTTCGCTTTAAAATGGTGGGTTAATGATTTTTGAGAAACAAGGTTACATCATTGCATCGTGATGAGGGGGCCTGCAGGACTAAAAGATTTTTTAAATACTTTAATAGCAGGGGTCATATTATTTTGCTACTAAGAGATGCAGTTATGTTTTAATTGGCTAATGTTTACAGTGTGGTTTTGCTTAAAAACACATTTTTTTCAAGATTCTCTCAATCTTTGCTTATCTCACATCCACAAATATCCATGCTTCCTGTGTATAGTATGTACATTTGCTCTATTTCAAACATACTCACACTGAAAATTTATTTCACATGGGACATCAAGAAAACAAAGTCACATTAGTCTGTTTTTTCCCTCTCAGTTAAAGTTTCATTAAAATAAGTTCATAGTGAGTTCAGCTCTCTAGTCCTACCTTTCAATGTTAAACTGATATTGTTATTTATTAGAAAGTTGGTGCTTGGACATTACTGAGAACTAATACATTTCATGTAGTTGTAAATCTTTTTGAGTATTTTGAATATTGGGAAACTGCCTAACAATTCTAAGAAAACCTTTGCAAAGTAGGACCAGACAGCAAATGTGAAAAATCGGGACGGGGGTGGGGGGAGTAATAGGCGCCTATATAAGAAAAAGACCCCAAAATCGGGACTGTCCCTATAAAATTGGGACATCTGGTCACCCTATTGCAAACTCATCTTGCTGTGACCATACAAATTACAGAGAGCTTTAAAATATATAAAAACTATTATCCATTGTGTTTTGGTTAGCAATGTAATAACGTTACAGGGAAGTTACAATCTATGGCCCTGGATATTGAGCCTCCAGTGAAGCCTGTGTAGGGGCAGAGTAGTTTGCATTTGTACGGAACACCATATATTTCAACAGGAAAAGGGCCTAAGACTTTCAGTGGATCATTTGTGCATATTGTTTTAATATGTTTGTACATTTCTAGAATCAAAACTATTAATTAGAGTCCATACAGTTTTAGTTAGTATAAAAGGTTCCTGGCCCACCTTCCTGACATGGGTAGAAACATACTACATTGTATCCTTTTTTTAAAAAAAGGTTATTTTATTTATCGTGCTGCACAGTTTTGGGGAGGAGCAGGAATAGTTAGGGCCAGACCTTGCTTGGCATATAATGCAGGTAGTCCCAGTGACCTCGGTGGGACTGCTCAGATGAGCCACATTTTACCCTTAAAACAGAATGAACTGATTCAAAAATAAGAAAATTATATATAAATAATACACATTTTAAATTAGGATTAAACAAATTCTGAGAGTTTTGTAAATTATTTTTGCACTGTAATATTGATTGGGCAACGCCCAAGTTTGCAACTGAAAAAGAATTTCTTCAGCAATACAAATAAGAAATAAGTGGGTCTGAAAACTTGTGCTTGTATGAGACTTTGATTAGCCTTTATCAATATATTGTATAGACACTTTTTGATTTTTTTTTTACATTATCAAATTAAATTATCTATTCAGACAGGAATTTGGAACAAATATGCTGTAATAATTGTTCATAACCGGAAAGAATCTGTGGAGAAAAACTGACCTGTGTGTGGTCACTGCTCCATAAATTCTTACAGCATTGTATTCAGTTTCAATATCTAGTTTACTTTTTCTAATGAAGTGGGTGACTATTTCTAGAATATAGTAAAGGTGGTGGGCAATAGAAATTTTCCAGATTTAGGGCCAAGCCCTCAACGCAGTTCCCACCAAGTAGCATGGGATGGTGGAGGGAGAAGAAAGAAGGGAGGAGAGGGGAAGCATACATCCACAGAGCACCTGCTACAGAGCCTACTTTAGTTCTATAGGAGTTGTATGGTTAACGATTCAAAAATCTGCAACTAGCTTTTCATACCTGTCTGTGACGTGGTTGGAAAACACGTAGAAATATTGATCAGTTGCAAAATCTTGTGTGACTCTAAACTGTTGAAAGCTTTCCTTTTGGCCATCACCAGTATGTCATACACAATCACATTGTGCAGGCTGTAGGATGATGCCGTAAAGGGAAGATATCATTTGCTCCCTGCATTTGCACAGGGAGTGAAGGCATAAGGCTCCCTCTTACTCCCATGTGTAGGTTGCTTCCATTACGAGTCATGCACAGCAGGGAGAGCAATCTCCATATGACCACTAATCCCTACTCTGCATGGGTAGGCAGGAGAGAGTATGCGGTGGCATGCAATGGGTAAAACCTTGTGTCTACCCCCTCAAAGTACTGGCTGGCACACTTGAACTGGTAGGGAGGTAGAAAGAAATCTGCACCTGATAACGGATTATTTTCTTCTGGAGCAAGGGAGAAACCCAGGAACAAATTTTTACTTTCTTTGTTGGTTTGCCCCAAGGCCAGTACAGCCTTTCTATTGTAATATTACCATTTAGTTCTTCGTTATGTGTACATAAGAAAATAAAGTCCCCACTTCTTCACCAAATCATTATAGACATAATGAGTACCAGAACTTTATGCAATGCAATTTCCAATGCATATGCTAGTATATGTTTAGTGGTGAAAAAATGACTCTGCTGTCTTGAAACTAAAATTAAGTACAACACAAGGAAAAATGCACTTATATTTATCTTTATATGAAGAAGGGCAGATCTGACAAACCCTTCCACAGTCAGATTATTATGCAAAGATCTGCAAAAGGTCAGTATCAGGAGTAAGTTCCTTTGCCTTTATATAGTATAGAGCAGTGATGGGCAACCTGCGGCCCATAGGCCACACGTGGCCTATTAGGGTAATCCACTGGCAGGCTGCAAGACAATGTTTATGCAGGCATGGCCGCCCGCTGCTCCCAGTGGCTGGAGTTCACCGTTCCCAGCCAATGGGAGCTGTGGAAAGTGGGCCACAGGTTGCTCACCACTGGTATAGAAATTCATCAATATGTTTAGGTTAATTTGTATGAGGATTTTCAATAGGGTATAATCAAGCCCTTAGTAAGTATAATTTATATGGACAGATTTTTTTCTCCTAGAGGGGCAAGATAAATGCTTGTTGTAATAAAATGGGCTCAATATCTGTAACGTATCAACAGTAGAATATTAAAATTTCAAATTGTGAAAGAATATTTGACTATTAAAGTGCCTGTTAAATATTGTTTTGCATCTGTTCCTGTTTTATCGACTCACAGATTATCAGAAAAATGTTAACCGTAAAAGTATTCTAGCTGTGGCCCTTTTTCCCATTGTGATGTCACAAATAATCAGTTCTTATTATTACAAAGATTCTATTGAGAATCCAGCACTAATTGTTAAAAGATGTCCATGTTTAAAAAAATGATTGTAACCATACTGTTAATTTCAGTTATTGTTTAGAGTAAGTTTGAATTGTAGGAATCACGTGTACTTTCCTTTTTAAAAATGCATGAATGATTGTAGTTTTGCCCTGTTTTGCAGGATCTTTAAAGTCACATATGAATCTGTCATGAGTAAGAAGAGTTAACTGTATGGGTAGGCTGCCTGTATTCAAACGCTACTCGTATACACAATATATGTCATGCTTGAAAATATTCTATTGTCAATCCAAATAGAACACAAACTAAAATGAGATAATTTGGAAGGTCCCTATAAAGTCAGACTGAATATATTATCATAAGTATATGTGAGATAATATTTGTTTTAAAAAGATTCTATGGCACTGTAAACTCAGTCTCATTAGAGACTGCATTTAAAAGGCTTATAAAGTTACTCATTAATGTTATCTTGTTGTATCTCCACAGCTTTTTCATTAAAGAAAATTCAGCAGAAAGCATTTTCTCCTGATAGCAGGAACCAATTTGCAATAAATGTTCTGGAAACCACTAGGGAAGCCATTACTGAGGTCTAATAAAAACAGACAAGCGTAACTTGTTCTATATTTTTGTTTCAATCACATACAGATGAGACCCCGCTCTCCACACCAACCGCAAGAGACAGCCTTGACAAACTTTCTCTAACTGGGCATGGGCAACCACTACCTCCAGGTTTTCCATCTCCTTTTCTATTCCCTGATGGATTGTCCTCCATAGAGACCCTCCTGACTAACATCCAGGTAGGCCTGTCTATAGATCAGCTTATGGGGATGGAAACAGATTTGTCTAAATTAATACAGCCATTTTAGCGTAATCAGTTCTTAAGATTATTTGAATCAACTAATTTACTGAAACTTTGTATTAATTTAGGTTTTAAAGGAACCACAACAGTCAAATGATCTTAGAAACTGTCAGATACAGTACATGAAAATACAGATTGTATATGAAACCACAGCAGAGACTTAGATGAAAGTGACATTGGTATTTTTAAAGTTATTCATCTTAAATGCCGGGTTTTTTACAGGCTAATGAGATCTATTTTACTGTTTAAGTTTATCTCTTTTACTAAATAGACAAAAACTTCTTTAATAAATATTTACTTTAAACTGCTGGAGTGTCAAGATAGAAATGACATGTTAAGCTATTTAAAATATGTCTAATATAAAAGGTATTCACAAAAATCTTTTTTTTTTACAAATAAGCTCATTTCCATTAATGTATTATCTTCAAAGAATAGACTTCAAAGGGCATTACTAAATTTTTTGCAGATTTCCTATGCAGTAGTCAGGATGCCTATTGTGTGTACAGTATAGTCTGATTCTAACATTATTCAAGATTTACACTAGCATATAGCATGGAGCCAAGGAGTGTTTGAGATGAGAGAAGTTTTTTGTTTTGTTTTTGCCCACACGTGCAGTGATCATGTGGTCAACAGATGGAATTTTTGCAGCCACATGGATATGCATCACATGCAGCAGCAAAATGGCAGTGCAGGAAAGTACAGCCTTAGCACGCTCATTCGAGCTGTACTTTGTATGCACAGCCCCAAACCTCCACATATAATCTTTCATCACGTTTCTTGTACTAATGCACCATCCACTGCAAATACAGAGGAAATTAACTGTATTTTAATCGCCAAAGTCTATAGCAATGCTACTTCTGTAACTAGTCTCACTGAAGTTAATGGGACTTCAGGCTTTGGCTTGCCTTTTGAAATGTAGGAAATCTATTAATTTATTATGTCATCTCAGTAATAAGTTTCTACTATACTAGTAAAACCTAGGGGAGTGGCAGATGATCAGACTAAAACTCTATATCTGAACTCCCCAAGGGAATTGAGATCTGCAGCTAAACCTTGCATCTGTAATGCAGGTATATAGCTGTATAAATATACACACAGACATGGCTAGACATGAAAAAGTGGAAGCAGGGGTCTTTGACAAAAAGGGGCTAATCCTGCCCACATTCATGGGAAGGCCCAAGAGGCAGGAAATCCAGTTTATGGCCAGCCCCGTCATTGTGCATCAACACACAGTTGGTCAGTAGAAATACATAAGGGCAAAAACCAGGCAGTATCTCTGCCAGAGTATACACTGCTATGTGTCTCCTCCAGTCCTTTCCCCTGCATATGCATAGCAGAAACTACTTCTATCTTTACACTGGAATAGTGTCTATGGAGCAACTCCATTGCCAGTCCACGGTGTGTGGGGGAGGATGACTTCTTTCCCTGTAATCCACAGATGTTGTATTGAGGAGAGGATGTTGGTTAAAATGCATTTAAGAAGCAGCATAGTCCAGAAGACTGGGTCCAGGTCTAGAAGTCAGGAAATCTGGATTCTACTTCTGGGTCTATCACTGAGCTGTCATATGACCTCTATTGTGCCTCAGTTTCCCAATCTGTAATGTGGGAATGATGATACTTACCCTCCTCCTTTGAGAAGAGCCTTGAGATCTATGAATAAAAAGTGTTGTTATATAAGAGCTAAGTATTATTATTTGCACATGAATGATTTGAGTGTGCAGTTATGTGAAACATGGTATTTTTGACTTTGGAGCCTCCTACGCTTTATAAAACAGAAAAAAATATATTTCTATAATACAAGGTAAATATCTCTAACAAAGTTGCAAAGAATGAAAAGAATGCCCTTCTTTTGTTTCACACTAAGACACAAAAATAGGCAGCAAATAAATACAGAGGATAAATATTCGAGCTGAGCACTGATGTATAGTAAAGTTTTTAGTAACTTTTTTAATAAATGTGTGTGCTTGATGTCTTTAGACAGCAAACTAATGAGTAAAACATTTAGTATCAACAGGTTAACTAATCTTGTGATTGAATATGAGAGTGTTGTACTACTGTATGATATATGACCAGGGATTAATTTTCTGAGACTACATTCAGATTTTTTTTTTTTTTTAATGCAGAATTCAGATTATTTCACTTGTTGTTGTTGTTGTTGTTACCCATGGTAGACTGGTACAAAAACCCCACAATGCAAAAAATCCAAACTTTTGTTCATGTATTTTTCGATTCTGGGACCCTACTTTTTACCTCCAATCCCCACATAATGTCAAGCAGCCTATTACCCTAAGAAGGCTGGACATGACTTCTTTTGGATTTGATCAGTTCTCTGACTCACCCCACTGGCAGAGGCACCCTCTCATTTTCTTCAGGATTAATCCCTGGCTACACTGTGGTGGAAAATATGCTAGCTGAAAACATATTTAAAAATAATTTCCCAGTGATTATTGTATTGTAGACAAGGGTTTAGAGACTAGGGAACTGAACCCAGGTCTTCTCTATTACACTTAAAGAAACAGGCCAGACCCTGAGCTGATGTAAATTAGTGCAGCTCTACTGGCCGATAATTTTAAATTAATGCAAGGCAGGCCTACTCATCAGAGCAGCCACTGAAGTTTGCCGACTTGTTTTTTCCTGTTTCTCTAAATCTGCAGCTTTATTTTTAATCTTGTTTTTTTTGTTTTTAGTTCCAGCAAAATACTTACAGAAACAAATAAAATGTTTAATTATTTGCAGCATTGTGGAGTAATTAACAAAAAAGTTACATTTTTCTTAGTGTTGTCTTCTTATAAATTACTTGCATGTTTGTGCAGCACCTAGAACAAAAGGGTTCAGTTCTGAAGAGTTACTGCTGTAATGCAAACAATTAATAGCTATAACAATAATAAAATAAACAATAACATGCTCCATTGTTCTAAGCACTGTACAAAGACATAGGAAAACATAATCCCTTCTACATAATTTTCTTATTGTTTCCCCACTTGTGAGTAATGCAGCCATCACAAACTCATGCAAATGAAACCGTTGATACCAGGCCATCATATATGTCATATACATATGTCTTCACCCTATAGCTCAGAGATCTTACTTTTTCATTTTAACAAGGAGTCCGGTGGCACCTTAAAGACTAACAGATTTATTTGGACATAAGTTTGTTTTTTTACCCAGGAAAGCTTATGCCCAAATAAATTTGTTAGTCCTTAAGATGCCACTGGACTCCTCGTTGTTTTAGTGGATGCAGACTAACACGTCTACCCCTCTGATACTTTTTCATTTTGTTTTCCATGTTTCTATTCGTAGAGGGATCCCTCAATGATCTTTCCTCTTGTCCTCCCTCTCCAATTCCAATGTTAAGGACCATCAACAATAAATGAATACATGGGAAAAATCATTGGGTGCAGCTAAGCAACATTTGTTGCAGGATCGAGGAAGGGGGTGGGATAATATGATTTAGCTCACTTCTGTACTCCCTTAATCCTGGAATCATAATTCAGAGGCACCACGATTCTATCCTAGCCCTCAATGAATCTTTTATTGTTACACATGCAGGGATCACAGACATACCCCTACCCCTCCACCATATCTCCTACACCAGGGAATCCTCAGATGCCTACTGTGGGCAGCTTTCCTTCAGAAGCCATGCAAAGGGGCCAGTCGAAGGGATGAGGATTTATCCAAAAGTATTACATAGAACAAACATTACATTATTTTGATCTTTAAATGTGTAACCTCACTCTTCTGATGTACATCTTTTCAAATGAATCAAACACACCAGCTAAAGCATAGGATCATGATGCTTCTGCTGATATTATACTCAGTAAAATTAATGCTGATGTTTAAATTTCTAATTGGGTGCCAGATTAACCATCACATTGTAAAGAATGGGGAAGTCACTCCTCTGTCATAGCTAATGTTTTTGTCTTGGTGTATAGAAATAGGAAGACAGCTCTTCATCAGTTCACATTCAAACAGATACTTTCACAACCAAAAGTACTAGAAACTATGTTTTGAAAGTTAAATTAAATGATGTGGCCGCACAGCAATGATGTATTACAATATTGTAATAATCTTCAGGAATAGTAATATTATTTTGAGCTTTAGGGTCTGATTCTGCACCCCATATTTAGTACTTTCGATTGTAACTGTAGCATACAGTAGCACTCTTGTTTAGAATCCATTTTAAAGAAGAACAAAATGGCTTTTAAATATTCTCTTGATACAATTAAAATAGAAATATACGAGAAGATTAAACTCAGTTATGAAAACAAAATAAAAGACTAACTATAAACCTGGAAGTTTTCTGCACTGCAAATAAATATGAGTGAATACTGCAGAAAAATATTTGCAAGCATTACATCAAACAAAAGCCACAGCTTTGCTTCAGCAGTTTTTGCAGCCCTTTTTATTTGCTTTGTGCAAAATTCAAAAGAGTGAAATTTTCTTCCCAAGAATATTAATGGAAAGGGAAAGTCACATATACTTGTGCGAATATGCATTTGCCAATGTATTCATCCTGGAGTTATTCAAAGAAAGCTCTTTTGGGTATCATCTATTGAAAGAGCACAGAAACAATGTCATGTGATTTAGGTTACAAATCAAAAGAGCAAATAGTGAATTACAAATAGTCAATACCCAAAGCATTAGTCATGTTGAATAGTTAGCAAGCAATCCAAAGGCAAACATATATTTTGTAAATCATTCATCGGATAATATTTAATAATGCACAAACATGTAAAAATCAAGGTCTGTTCGTGGATAATTTGCAGACTGAAAAAAAGAAGCAAAGTTCTTTCAATAAATTGTTCACTGTCTTCACCCAGCCTCTGCTGCAATCACGTGTGTCAGTATAAAGCCTCAGGTGCTCACACATCTCTATTCTCAATGCCACAAGTTAAGAATGGAGTATACGCTCCAACTATATTTTCCATCATTTAGAGGGTTGTCTTAATTGTGTTCTTGTGTAATTGTTTCATATTTAATCCTAAGAAAGATATGTTACATAAAAAACATAGCAGATCTGAGAATAGATACGAAGAGCTTCTGCATACCTTTCAGTTTCTACTAAAAGGTAATATAAGTACTAAAAGTAATATATTTTTTGTTTATGCCAGCTTCAGAATTGATAACACAATATTAGTGCTTTCTGAAAAACAATAATGGATGATTTTGGCCTTATGGGTTAAGACTATGATCAATATATATGATGGGAACCGTAGCCTGTCCTTGCAAGATCATGTACTCAGTTGTCCGATAGTATCATATTAGTTAGAAAAGGAAAGAAACCTAAACTAATAATTTTTGCTGGAGCATTTTTCTTGAAGAATTTATCACTGGGAAATATTTTTAAAAAATTAAACCAAATAGTGGTGGCTTATAAAGCACCAGGGAGAAAAAGCAATTCTTTGTGAACACTTAGTATTTTTACATTAAAGTTAGAAAATGTATTAACAGTGGCCTAAAGGGGAAGAATTATACTCTGTTAGAAGTCTTGCTCCAGTTTATCCTCACTACATTCATACTGTATTAAAAACAAATATGTGACCTCAGCTTGTCCGCTACAATTATCATTATCCAACCTCCATAATAACTGGCCTTCCTTAATGAAAAATATTTTCTTTTAATTCATGTCTTGTGTTGCACTGTATTTCACATTATAATTGGCATCAAATTGATATATTGTCAGACTAGAGGATTACCCATAGCAAATCCAAGGTGGACATATTTTATTTTGTGTAGTCTTTTGCAAATGAACCACGGGGAAAATTTGCAGGATTTCACACAACTCTGAAATTACTATTACAGTTGTTGGCTCCAAGGTGTTCTAATGATTTTTAGATATTGTACTGATTAGTTGCCTTTCCCAGCCCCCGGTTGCATTGAATAAAGGCAGATATTGAATGTTTCCAGTATTTTTGCATTAAAACTGTCATTGGCAGCAACAGCACTTTTGCATATGCATCAGTTTGGCTCCAGTGCAGATTTTTGTTCACATTGGACGCCTACTGATGTGCACTAATTTAACTTCTAAAAATGGAACTTAATTTTGTATAGCTTATAAGTAGTCCCTAGTGGGTCTTGGCTCCAAAAAAAGCTAATATTTTTCAGACATAATCAGCAGCAATAAGTAATGTATTGCCATTAGATACATTAGCAGCAAGTGTAAAAAAAAAACCAAAAAGGGTTTAGGAGAGGTGTGATGCAGAAATTCAGTGGAAATGTAATATGCTCTTAGCAGCTTCATATTTTGCATAGGTTCTTAATATAAAATTACACACATCAGCGTTACAATTTAGCATTATTCTACATGTTTATTCATAATGATTGTTTCATATTTAAAGAACACCAAAATATTGTGTTTTGTCAGCCAAGGACAATGATAGTGTAATAGTAATTTATTTTAAACTGCTACTGATAATACAACCAATCAACACATTAAGTGGTGCCAACATTGGCATCTTGCTAAATAATCTCTAGGCTTTGCACTGACAGTACATCTTTCAAAGATAAGTCAACAAGAGCAATCAGAGCAGAAAATTAGAATTTGGTTTCTTAGAATTAAAATACAGCTAAACTAAAGTTTTAATTGGGGTGATCTAAAAGGGCACTTGATGTAATGATCTCTTTCATTTGATACTAATTGTTTGTTCCTGATGAAGAAGAAACATGTACATGAATGTTGCTGAATTGAGTAAAGATGGCAGTTGCCTTAGCTGCTAGATTTTATTGTTAAACAAGATGAATTGTCACAGTGAGGGAGAGGGTTGTCTGCACCTTAGAAATTCTTTGTCTATTTTGCATCAAGGGGAAACTTTTTGTATAATTTCACCTGATTTGGGGTTATGAGTGATTTGGGTGATTTGCATGTTCTGGGCGGAGATAAATGGGAGGAGTTGAGAATATTCTAGATTTCAACTGTTTGCTGAAGTAAGAGGAGAACATTGATTTAAAAAACCACAAAACCTCTTGTTTACTGCCTCATTTGAATTTCTCGTTGGTTCAGAAGTATCTTTCATGTGAAAACTGTTTGGGTTGTCTGAAGGAAAAATTATTTCTTGTTTTAAAAAATTGGGAAAAAATTCCAGATATATGTTAAAAAATTAAAAATAAGACTCTGGAAGGGGTCTATTATTACTATTTCCATTTATTTATTTGTGTTTGTTTTGTTTTGTTTTAAACTGTATTTAATTTTGAACATGTCTATGTAATTTTATATTTAGTCCGATAGAGTTTTGTTTGGTAGCTTCCAAAATTAACAGTAGAATCATAATTATCTTGTAGATTATTTTTTACCATTTTTAACTTCTTTTCAAGAGGACTATTACAATAACAAATAACATACATGCCTATAAAGTGCATCATGTTCCCTGCCATGAGAACTTTACAATTGGAGGACCTCCCATTAAGTGCTGAGCTCTCTCAACTCTTACAGACTTCAGTAGAGTTGTGTGATAATACCATAAGGGATTAGGCCCTGAATTAGACAAGATATGAGACAACAGTTTAGGTAAGAGTGGGTATGAGGAGCATTGAGAAGAAAATGGGATGGACTGTTAAAATGGGTTTAAAAGAGGGATTTGAAGGAGGTCTTGTTAGACTCTGACAATGGGAAAGCTAGTGGAACAAGCTTGCAGTTTGTCCTTTGCCTGACCAGGGAGCTGGCTCTTTGGGACCGGTACTATCTCTCAGTGTGTGTCTGTAGAATGCCTAGCACAGTCAGGACCTGATCTCAGCTGGGACCTCTGAGGCTATTTAAATACATATCATTATTATTAATAATAACAGTAATGAGCAGGGTATCTCGGTGATGTGCTGCTTTATTACATCCCATCAGGTAGGCTCATATGGAGGACATTGCAGAAATTAAAGAAGCCACTTTCTGGAAGAAAGCCCAAAGGGGACTTTGAGGCAACCTCCTCTTTGGGGATGGTGCCCCTCACTGTTGTGGGGTGACACCGTTGCATTTTAATCTTCGGGAAGAATAAATCTAGCTCTGTAACTTATATCAAGTATACACAAAGGATGTGTTGAGTGCCTTTGAAAATTTGGCCCCATGTGTTTTTACATATAGCTTGCCCACCTGTTTGACTGTGTTTCAGTAAAAATGTGCTGCTGATAATAGGAAGGCTTATTAGGTTGTTATGTGCGCTCACATAACCGTGACCTGGCAGCAGGATTATTTTATACTTAAAATCTCTTATATCTAATCAAGAAAATACAACAGAAGTTAATTTATTATGTGCACTGTTTTACATTTCCAAACTCTGCAATGTTCAACTTCATCTTTGAACAGGGCCTATTAAAGGTTGCCATAGACAATGCCAGAGCTCAAGAGAAACAGGTCCAGCTGGAAAAGACGGAGCTGAAGATGGAGTTGTTCAGGGAGCGAGAACTGAGGGAAACTCTTGAAAAACAGCTGGCTGTGGAACAGAAGAACAGAGGTATTTTACAAACTGTGGGGAAATAGAACGGGGGGCCTTCTTTTTAATAGCCAGAGCTTTGAATCTGTGGGCCCCGAAATAAACCCTCTAACAGAGATCTGTTATGCTGATTGCCTTTACACAGAGTAACACAGGCCTTAAGCCTGAGCAAGACTGAACCACACGGTTCTCTGCCAAACTCGGTCAAGGGAAATGACCGGGCGGGGAGGGGGGGAACACAGAACAATGCTAAAAGCTACAGCAAGAAACTGCTTTAGCAACATAATAACCGCAAGTTTATGAAATCGCTCGAAAAATAGAATATCTGCTTACATTAAGAAATTGCTTTTGCAAAGAATTAATCATCCTTGCTGTTCTAGCTATTTGCAACATTTTCTAATTCCAGCTACCTGCAAATTAACCAATCATAGATCTTTTTTAACCGTCCCATGGTAACCCCACTTAACCCTTCATCGAAAACCCCCGGAAAATAACATGTGCCTTGCCGAGAAATGTACCCAAACTGCTGCCAAGGGCCACCCCTGAGGAAAACCGCCAAGCGCCCCCTACCCAAATAAACAACCACTTCTAGGAAAATAATGAGGAAGGGGGGGGGGGGAAAGGGCGGCCGGCCCAATCCCCGTTTCTTAACTCATGACTGACTCATGTCTCACCCCAACCCCAGTTTCTCAACTCATGACCGACCCCAACCCCAGTTTCTTAACTCATGACGTATTGTTTGTACTTTGCTTGTGGTTTAATGAAATAAAAACCTGCCTGAGAGCGGTGCTCAGGGTGTCAGTTTTTGAACTGCACCCCAAACGCGTTTGGTACATATTACAATAAAGGCCTCAGGCTCTGAGTCTGTGAACTAAAATCAGTGCGTGGGTGATTCTTTCCACGACAAAATGCTCAGAGGTTTTTTTTATAAGCAGACATAACCTCTTTATAATTTATTTATTCAAGAAAGTTTAATTCTAATACAATATCTTGTTTTGAGAAAAGCCATTCTTTTTACCTCATTTGATAGAGGAAGCTATGTGACTTGCCTGATTTTGCACAGTGGGCTTTGAACTCAGGACCCTCCCAGTTTTCAGCTCTTTGCTTGAATCCCTTTTGTTTCTACATATAATTAAGGTTTAAAAACATTCATTTAATTATTAAAAGCATGAGAGTGATAATGAATAGATTTGTTGCTTGATATAAAATTTAGCTTTGAGAAACTATGTTCATTACCAGGTCGGGCACCCAGTTAATTCAAATTAATGGTCCCAGAGCCAGGGCTCTAGCCTGAGCCCGGATGTCTACACTGCAGTTTTTAGCTCCATATCCCAAGCCCTGTGAATCCCAGTCAGATGGCATGGACGGACATTTGTGTTTTATTGCAATAGAGACGTAACCCTAGACTTTAAAGCAAGAAGGGACCATCATGATAATCTTTTCTGACCTCCTGCACATTGCAGGCTACAGTACCTCATCCAGTGCCTCCTGTCATAGGCCCTGGCTGAGTTACTGAAGTCCTCAAATCTTGATTTAAAGACTTCAAGTTAAAGAGAATCCACCCTTTACTATAGTTCAAACCAAGAAGTGTCTGATCCCCCAGGTTGCAGAGGAAGGCAAAAAATCTCCAGGGTCTCTGCCAACCTGACCTGGAGGAAACTTCCTTGCTGATATCAAATATGGCAATCAGTTAGATTCCAAGCTTGTAGGCAAAACCTATCCGCCAGATACCTGGGAAAGAATTTTATGTAGTAACTCAGAGTCCTCCCCCATCTCCAGTGATTGGTATTATTTGCTAATAGCAGTCGTGGATGGGCCGTATGCCATTGTCTCATTTTCCCATCCCTTCCATAAACTTACCAACTTCAGTCTTGAAGTCAGTTAGGTTTTTTATCCCAGTGCTCCCTTTGGAAGGCTGTTTCAGAACTTTGGTCTTCCGATGGTTGGGAAACCTTTGTCTAATTTCAAGTTTAAACTTATTGATGGCCAATTTATATCCATTTGTTCTTGTGTCAACATTGACCCTTAACTTAAATAACTCCTCTCCCTCCCTGGTGTTTATCCCTCTGATGTGTTTATAGAGAGCAATCAAGTCTTGCCTCAGCTTTCATTTGATCAGGCTAAGTGAGACAAGCTCCTTAAGTCTCCTCTCATAAGGCATGTTCTCCATTTCCTCTGATCATCCTAGTAGCCCTTCTCTGCACCTGTTCCAATTTGAATTCATCTTCCTTAAACATGTGAGACCAAAAATGCACATAGTGTTCCAGATGAAGTCTCACCAGTGACTTGTATAATGGTAAGAATACTTCCCTGTCTCTACTGGAAACACCTCGCCTGATGCATCCTAGGATTGCATTAGCCTTGTTCATGGCTATATCACATTGGCAGAACCTAGTCATCCTATTATGGACCAATACCCCCAGCTCTTTCTTCTCCTCTGTTAATTGCAGCTGATAAAATAAGAAATCTCTGTGCAGCAGCTTGAACAAAGGACATTTGGATTCAAAATCAGTAGTTTTATACCTTGAACTAAACTGAATCCCATTACTATCACTGTAATCTTATTTCATGCCTCTCTCCACTAGAGGGTGCAACTATAACACCATGAATGTCCCTTTTAAAAAGAGGAGAATAAATAATTGAAAGCAATAACTCTTAATAATAATCATGAGTGTGCATAGAGTCTTCGCTATGACTATTGACTAGCATATTAGTTCAGTACAATTACACGACTAATGCTATATAGATCACTTTTTTTAGTGGATCTCAAATATTTTTTTATAAACACTAGCCAGTTCTATGACTCGTGATACCTCTGCGAGACAGAGAGTATACCTGTTTTACAGATAGGCAAACTCACACAGAGTAGAGGGGTTAAGTGATTTCTCCAAGTTAGACACTGAGGAAAACTACATGATAGTCCCCAATTTTGTGCCAGGTACTGAAAAAAATGACTTGTATTGTCAGCATTGTGCACTGCATACTCTTCTACTTTGTACCACTCTAATGACATTATTTTTCCTGGTATAAGAAGCAGGGCCTAAGGGTGAGGGGATATGATTGCTCTCTAGAAGTACATCGGAGAGTGAAAAACTACCTAAGCTGAAGGATGGTGTTGGTACAAGAACCAATGGGTATAAGATGGTCATGAAAAAATTCAGGCTAGAATTTACAAGAAGGTTTCTCACCATCAGAAGGGTGAGGTTCTAGAACAGCCTCCAAAAGGAGTTGTGGAGGCAAACAACATAACTAGTTTTAAGATAGAATGGAAAAATGTTATAAGTGCGTTTGTAGGATGGGGTTGCTTTTGATGGTAGGGTCTCACTTCCTGTTTATATCTTATGTTTCTAAAGCTCATGCTTCAGGGCTTCAAACAGTCACCTGGAAGGGGCAGGAAGGGATTTTTACCTCAAAGTGTATTCTGGGGGGGTATTTTTGGTCTCCTTCCTTTGAAGCATCAGAGATGGCTACAGTTGAAGATGAGACATTGGATATGGACAGCTAAGGTATTGATCATTCTCCCTCTCAGGTGCTTGGTTGGCTGGTTGGCTCACATGCTCCGGGTCTAACTTATGTGGGGTCAGGAAGGAATTTCCCCCAGGTCAGATTGACCATGACCTTGGGAGTTTTTTGCCGCCTTCTGCAGTGTGTGGGTGTGGGTCACTTGCCACGATTATCTGGGTATATCTCACTTAAGCATTTCCCTGCTATTGCAGGAGCCTCAGGCACTGGTGCATGCTGGTCCCTCCTTTTCACTCCCTGTGACACATAATAGTTTAGTCTCCTGTGGGCTGCAATGTTTTGTCTAATTTCAGTTGTTGGGTTTAATATGTGGGTGCTGGGTGGTTTTAGTGGCTTGTGATATGCAGGAGGTCAGACTAGAGGATCTGGTGGTCCATTCTGGCCTTAAATTCTATTTCTGTATGATGTATGGGATTTGGCACTTAGTGGTGGTACACAGTAAAGCCAAAAAAATGAGGGGAGGGCCCCATTTCTCTGTAACCATCTGTGGTCTCTTGTCTTATACTTAGTCTCTGTCCCCAAGAGCTTGCAATCTATCGTTTTGTTCTGTCTAGCACAATGGAGTCCTGTTCCATGATGGGGGCTCCTAGGCACTATAGTAATAGTAATACAGATAATAGTAATAATAATAATTAAGAATTAATAATCAGAGGGGTAGCCGTGTTACTCTGAATCTGTAAAAAGCAACAGAGGGTCCTGTGGCACCTTTAAGACTATCAGAAGTATTGGGAGCATAAGCTTTCGTGGGTAAGAACCTCACTTCTTCAGAT
>NC_048298.1:270933104-270997124 GCF_013100865.1 Trachemys scripta elegans
CCTAACACTGAAGATCAGAAAACATGGAAAACTAATAGCAGAAAAGTCTACAGGTGTTTTTAAATGTCTTTAATGCACAAATGTGTTCTTAAAATGATCTCCCTTGTTCTTCTCTCCGTTCTGTTCCTCTTACAGCAGAATGTAAGGCCACTCCTTCTCTTACATTATTAATTCTTAAAAAGCAACAGAGGGTCCTGTGGCACCTTTAAGACTAACAGAAGTATTGGGAGCATAAGCTTTCGTGGGTAAGAACCTCACTTCTTCAGATTCTTCAGCATCTGAAGAAGTGAGGTTCTTACCCACGAAAGCTTATGCTCCCAATACTTCTGTTAGTCTTAAAGGTGCCACAGGACCCTCTGTTGCTTTTTAAGAATTAATAATGTAAGAGAAGGAGTGGCCTTACATTCTGCTGTAAGAGGAACAGAACGGAGAGAAGAACAAGGGAGATCATTTTAAGAACACATTTGTGCATTAAAGACATTTAAAAACACCTGTAGACTTTTCTGCTATTAGTTTTCCATGTTTTCTGATCTTCAGTGTTAGGCAGACTCCTCCAATGTCTACCTATTGTTGATTGAGTTAATGTGACAGAAACCTATGTTTACTTTATCCCCACTGATCTAAATATTGCAGGTGTCCCTGGGAACATCAGTTAACTAAGCTGCTACTGTATATAATACAGTGATGCTATTTTTTGTCTTGTTTACTGTATCCTTTCCTTCTGATCTGTATGTTGTCCAGTTAGTGACTCCTCTGGGTGTAGTGTTTGATCAGGTAGTAAAACTAGGATAATATCTCTTTTATGAGAAACTACACAATAAGACTTTGCTAATTCTGTCTCTGTCTGCTATGGTCACATCTACAGTGTGTCAGCCATGATGTTTGCTTCTCATTTATTAAAGGCACTTGCAAACTATTTATAATGAAAATATTAAAACCAAGAAACTACTCAAGATGTATTTCATTCAGTTTTGTATAACATAAGATGATAAAATCTATTCTCATTTATTAGTGGTATATACTAAAAACTGTTCTGTGTAGTTGATGCTGCACAAGCTATATTGTGTTGCAGAACTGTTCACAACTTCTTCAGAGGTTTGTTGTAGCTTGGATGGTAATCAGAACTCATTGCACTTTACACTGCTACACCAGGGACCTCAGTTCTGGAATCAGGCTCCCTGAGTTCTGTGACACACTGGTTTTAAACCCTGTGAATGTGAGCTGGTTAGAAACATTTAGAAAATGAGGATTTGTATTGAATTCTATGTAAAAGTGCTGATCGGGTGGTACTCTTAAGGCCTAATTCTGTAAGCCCATCACATGCAGATCTCCAGCTGAAGGGATATCTGGGTGTGGAGGGCTCCCAGGATTGGGAACTTAATGTTTAATTTCATAGTACCCTTTATTTTGTTAATGTTTTTCCATACATTTCCATCAGTTACCTAATCTCCACTTTACTACAGGATCCAGTGCTGACATGCAATAAAGATCAGGGTGCTTTTTTGCAGAATTTAGGGTCAGTGTGTTACACACCCTCTTTCTTGCTAGTAATTGGGGGTGTGGCATCAGTGGTAAGGAAGGAGACAGATGATAGTGACCCACCTATATTATTTTTAGGAACTCATAATAAGTAGTAACTGTGTAGCCAAAATCTCGGAACCAAATGTTAACGCACTGATTTTTCCCCCCCAGCAATAATTCAGAAAAGGTTAAAGAAAGAAAAGAAGGCAAAGAGGAAATTGCAGGAAGCGCTTGAATTTGAGACTAAGAGGCGGGAACAAGCAGAACAAACATTGAAACAGGCAACTTCAACAGACAGTCTCAGGGCCCTAAATGGTAAGAATTCAGCTTTTTGCTTCTCCTCAATTCATGTGCTGAAATAAGTTGTTATATTTCTCACAATTATTTTTGTGGTGCAGTAGGCCAAAACTCCCTTTTGTCTTCCTCCATTTAATTGCTTCTCTAGGTGTTGTGATGCTTTTTTTGTGCAGTATGTGTGAGCAAATATTACTTCACGGGAGAGAATGCCCAAACTAGAACAATTTGACGTTCTTAGCTTGAGAAGTCAATTCTTTGTTTTTCTCCCTGCTTAAAAATCTATTCCTCATTAATCTTCCCAGTCTAAAAAAAAATTGTCCTGGCCTCCAGTCATTGTTCAACATTAAAAAAAAAGGTTGATTGTATTGTAATTCAGCATTGGAGCAACAGGCTGTAAAAAAGGCTATCGGAGTCAAATGAAATATGTGTCAGTCTTACCTTTCTGTGCTTCTAGACTCTCTGACCCCAGAGATAGAAGCTGACCGCAGCGGGGGCAGAACAGATGCTGAAAGGACAATACAAGGTAGGCATTTGCAAAAGGCTATAAATCTAGATCTTACTATATGAGTTTTTCCTCCACTTTAGCCTGTTATTCAAGCATGTAGCCTACCATCTGGGCCACATCAAAACAAGTTCAAACAAGGTCAAGTTCATCTTGCTTGTTTATAAGAGAGAATTCATTCTGTGCTGATAGATTTTCTTTAAATTAACAGGTCAATTCTGTTTATATAAAGCGAGTGAAGAGGAATAATTAATTTGAAACTATGCTGGATTGAATCTTAGCCACACTGAATGCATTTTTTTGAATGTTTATAGTCACGTCTAGGATAATAATGTTTCTTAAGGTATATTTGAAACACTCTGAGCCTTTTAACCATACCAATGAAAACCTGGATTAACCTATGGGTAATATTCAAGGTGTGCTGAAAACTTCATAGCTAATATTCAGTGGCAGTTACTGCAAAGTGTGTTTCAATAAGCTACTCCAAACATTAACAATAAATAAAACTGTGTATTCCCCTCTTGGATTTTTCATTTGCCAAATGTTCCATATCCCATTATTTGCATTTTAATAAAACGAATCTGCTGAGTAAATTTATACTTGGAATACTAAAGGGAGCCATATTACTTCCTCTGTGGAGCTAAATATATATATTGCAAACAGCAAGATATTAGTAAAGAACAAATTCCAAAGGTAGCATTTATGTTATAATGTCATCTATAGTCAGTAAGCTAACTCTACCAACATGAATACTAAACAACAGAAATAGCATTTGTTTTCAATTGTAAATGAAGGTGCATTTTTCAAAGGCAAGCCTAAAATGATTAGCTGCAGTAATCTCTCTCTCTCAATTGCCTTTATTTTGCATTTTAAAGTCAATCATCTTAACTGTATCATTTGACATCTTTTTGTCTGTTTCTTAATCACTTTTTCTAACCCCTAAAGGGTTGTGGCAAACTTTCCACAAAGAAGGCATTGGCAATATATTCAAAAGGCAAGAAAGCTTAATTTAATACAACAAGTTCAAACAAATTTAAAACAAGACAGGAAGTCCTTACAGAAATGTATATGCATATTACACACAAAAACACTTTAAAAGTTATGATTGCAATGTCAAGCCCTCAAAAGTTGGGAAATGCCACAGTGAAAGTTGCATGTGCAAGTTAAATTGGGCCCTGTTGTGTGTATGCATTATGTCTTTAACATGATCAAAATCTGTATTTTCCATTGAATCTTGCCTCATTCAGTGCACAGAATGGAGAGTACTTACTCAAAGATAATCAATATTTTATGTTATCCGCCTTTTGCAACATGTGACCCCCATATCTTATTTACTGCACACTATTCAAAACCTGTTGTGGAGACAGAATTGTTCGTTTCCTCATAGGGCTTCTCTGTCATGCTTATCAATATAGTATCTGAGTGCTTCACAGATTTATCCTCACAACTCCCCTGTGAGAGGAAGGGGTTATATTATCCCCATTATAAAGATGGAGAGCTGTGGAACAGAAAGTTTTAGGCTCTGTCTATACCAGGGGTAGGCAACCTATGGCGTGTGTGCCGAAGGCGGCACCTGAGCTGATTTTCAGTGGCACTCACATTGCCCGGGTCCTGGCCACCAGTCTGGGGGGCTCTGCATTTTAATTTAATTTTAAATGAAGCTTCTAAACATTTTGAAACCTTATTTACTTTACATACAACAATAGTTTAGTTATATATTATAAACTTCTAGAAAGAGACCTTCTAAAAAGGTTAAAATGTATTGCTGGCACGCGAAACCTTAAATTAGAGTGAATAAATGAAGACTCGGCACACCACTTCTGAAAGGTTGCAGACCCCTGGTCTATACTAAACTCGCCTATGTCGGAATAACTTGTGTCACTCAGGGGAGTAAATAAATCATCCCTCAGAGTGACATAAATTACTGATGTAAGCACAGGTGTGGACAGTGCTATGTCCTTGGGAGAGCTTCTCTTGCCAACATAGCATCTGCCGCTCACGGAGGCTGAAATAGTTAAGCGGATGGGAGAGCTCTCTCCTGTCAGCTTAGAGAGTCTATATTAGAGAGCTTACAGCAGCACAGCTGTATCGGTACAGCTGCACCCCTGTAAACGCTAGTGTAGCTGTAGCCTAAGTGTACACTAGATTTGGGTG
Organism: Trachemys scripta elegans; assembly: GCF_013100865.1. Classification (NCBI taxonomy): domain Eukaryota; kingdom Metazoa; phylum Chordata; order Testudines; family Emydidae; genus Trachemys; species Trachemys scripta. The sequence goes on from NC_048298.1 coordinate 270,937,579, forward strand.
CCCAGTTTGAGACAATGGTGTCTGATTTTTTTAGAGTACTCCAGTTTTTCTTAGCACTTTATCTGTTCAGAGCTCAGCTTCCATTCACTTGAGGTGTAGCTGTGAGCGCTCAGCCCAGAGGTATCAAGTTGGGCATGCATAAAATGAAGAACATATAATTAATGGCCACCTGTGAATAGTTTAGTTTAAAAGCCTTGTCAACATTATATAGGAACTCTGTGGCAGATGCGGGGATAGAAACCTATTCTCCAGGGTGGCATTCATTTTTTTTTAATTAGGAGACCATCCTTTTCCTTTCAACAATTCCCTATCACTTTCTAACTTCTGCAATAAACGAGGCTGAGGTCCTACAAATCTCAGCCTGCTTTAGTACAGAACATTGACTCTTCCCCAGAATACTGTCTATCCTGTGCACTGAATGAAGGAGTCCCATGATAAAACTAGTATGTGATCATGTAATAAAAGACTGTACTATAATGCATACACTTAATTCTGGCATTTCCTAACTTTTGCGTACTTGACTTTGCACCCTTAACATTAATTTAAATGGTGGAGGGAGAAGGTAGGGTTATGTGTAATTTCCTAGGCTTTTAAAAAAGCAAACTGAAACAACAGAAATTCCATCATGTGGCATCATATTAGCACTCACATGGTTCGTCAGCAGGGTTGGAAGCTTCAGATCCACCGCTACCTGAGCTAGCTGATAGTAGTAGTAGGTTGTCATCATCTATGTGGACCTACCACAAGAGAAGAATGAAATATACACTTTGCCAGTAGGTTTCACAGATATTTATTGACCACAGAGGAATGTTGAGAGTCAGGAATTTTGGATTCCATCAGGGTGGATTGATTTAAATCACCAGTTTTAATGAAAATGTAAATTAACATGCAGGAAACTTTGATTTAAATAATAGATTTTAGTAATTTTTTGCATTTATACATTTAGTTTTATTCATAAAGAAAGGTTGGTTTACAACCATTAAAACATGTTGATTTGCTCTAAATATAGTGTTCTGGAATCTATGAACATATGAACTTTGCACTACATTTGGTGCTTCTTTTTGTTAACCAGAAGGATACACTATATCTATATACATTTATTTAACCAATTATATAGCTTAACATACAATTATTCAGATTCTTAATATTCACATTTTCAGTTATTTTAGAAAATGGCAAATGATGTATTTCGTATTTACTAGATGATGATTATTTTTTGTGGTTTATGTCAAGCTCTATTTGGATGGAAATTCAAAATAAATTAAAATGCCCTAAAACAGCATTTAAAATTTGTTTATTAAATAAAACTAGCTTAAATATGCTGTAACCATAAGCAAAAAAGTTTTGTAAAAAGTTTATCATAACATATTTGGAATTTAAAACTAACTGATTTCTTAAAGAAAGGAAGAACTATCTGTAGTTAGTGAACTGAATTAATTATTTCTAGTCATCATGTCCTTCAAGATTTTAGAACCTAGTTTTTACTAGTAGATTGGAAGATGAAAACAAGCTTTCCTGATTTTTCAACTTCCACTTGGTTTTAACTTTGAACTAGGTGTAGTTGAACTGAACTAGTAGAATAAACTGAAATGAAAAAAAAATCTCTCTTTACATGCAGAAGAGGGTTCTGCTATCAAAAGCTGGCTTAGCATTTCAACAAACTCTGGTTCCAGGTACTTAGCCAATAACTACCATTGGTTCAGTGATCAGACTTTCTTTAAAACATGGCAGCAAATATGTATTTTTGTATTTAATTTAAATTATTTTAAGATTATGAATAATTTAGGTCTTAACATAGATTGCCATATTCAAATTTAATTTTAAATGTTTTTTTAAATGCATATTTAATTGCATTTAAAAATCTGATTTAAATACATCTGATTTATTTTTTTATTAATCAATTATTATTTGTTTAAACATTATTGGTTTGTGTCCCCCCTGGATTCAATTCCAGGTTCTGGAGGGGAATTTTCTCTAGTGGTCACAGAGACTTCTGTCCTGTTCCCATTGGCTGCAGAGCCTAGGGAGGGTACTGAGGCCATGGCCCTACCTGGCCCACCACAGCCCAGCTTGGAGCAGGTGCTCCGGTGGCGACAAGGACAGGAAGAGGGCAGGGGTGGGGCTTTGCATTGGGAGGGCCCCAGCTGCACTCTGTGGTGAGAGACAATGGGCTGAACAGGGGGATGGGTTAGCCCTGTGGGACAGGAGCCATTGTGGGGTGAGTGCAGGCCCCTTGGGGCCTCCTACCCCCTGGGGGCAGGACCCAACTCCCACCACCACCCATCTGACCCCCTTACACACTTTAAAAGACACTCTGCAGCCCTTTCCTGTTCCCCTCACACCTGACCCTTTTCCCCGTGTCCCCTCTAGCTCATATTGCCAGTCCTATCTCTCCCTTCCCCAGCTCCTCACCCTAGTCTTCCTTCCCCCTCCATATCCAGTCTCCTTCACCAGCCAATCCCAATCTCTTTCCTCGCACACACGGGCTCCTTTTCCCAGTCTCCAGGCCCATCCTTTCCCAGTTCTCCTGCCCTGGATCCTCTCCTGATCTCAGTCTCAGCACCCCCGCCTCCATCTGGCTCTTAGTCTGATGTCAGGGTATCTCCTCCATGCATTGGCTCCCAGTCTCCCTCCTGTGCCATTCTGACCCCATTTTCCACCCCATCCCACCTCTAAGTCCCAGCCTCCCTTGCTCAGCCATTACCAGTATCCACCCATCTTAATGTTTCCCAGTACCAATCTTCCCCATGGGCTTCTTGTCCCAATCTACTTCCTCTGCTGCCTCTTCCCTCCCACCCCTATCCCAGTCCAGCTCTTGGTAGTATGGATGGTACAATTGCCTATTTATCAACAATCATTATTTTTTTAAATTTTCAATATTGAATATGCTGAGCTAGGCAAACAAAACGGGGATTCTATGGGGAAGCAAGGTAAAACTAATACAAATTTTGAAATATCTAGTGCAATTTTAGAAAAGGTTAGGTCAAGAACTTAGGCAAAAAATAAAAATAAGTTAAAATATAAAAAAAAATCATTGCTGCTTATTCTAAAAATAAGTTGACAGTTAATTGCATCCTAATAAAAGGATATTGTCAACTTAAGAATCATATTTAAACCTGATTTTTTAAAACTTGCCATTGTTGTGATTATCTTAACTGGGAGAGATCAGTTCATTTATCCACAATCCTTTTCACTGTTGGCCCTATATGGACTTTTAGACAGTTTCACACTGTTGTTTGTGAGGGTCTTTTATATAACAACAGAGGAAAGAAAAAAACATTTTAAAAAACAGGAAAATGTAAAAGCACAAAAATTGGAAGAAGAAATTAAAAGCAGGTATAGTACTTAACACTCCTTTTAATTCGCTTTTTAGTTTTTGTCTAGATTTCAATAAGGAATGAAAGCTATGGGCCTCAAACACACACACACACACATATATTTTTTAACGACACAAGGTCATATTAAACATTTTTTAAAAACTGGTGTCAACACTGGTTTTATGTGTTTTCTTTCTTGTTTTTGATTTTTAACAAATAATAAAGCAGGTTATCCTCTTCTTCATACATATTGTAGGTTCACTAGATGCCTATGCCTAACTCCCAACCAGGTCTCCCAAGACCCCCTCATCCCACACAAAAAGGTACCATATAGAGAAATGTTTAACTTATATATACTGTTTTGTTACCAGGCCTTTTGTTAAACAAGAAAACAATGAAATTTACTGACTCCCTTATTTTTTGTTCTTCCTCAGAAATCTCTCTTTACTCCACTTTCTTTCCCTCTCTGCTTGCCTTTTTCCCCTCTAATGCATCTGTTACCCCTATAAATCTCTCCTTTCCCAACATTCTTTCCCCCAGCCTTTTTCTCCACTCCCAGCCAGCTCACACATAGCTCCTCCCAGTTCTCTTTCCTCACCCTTTCCAATATACATTATCTAAACCCGTACCCTGGTAACTCTCGCCCCCTTCTGTTCACTTCATGCCCCTTTTTGTCTCACATGTTCTGGTTACCTATTCCCCAGCCTGTTCCCATTATTTGTCCTCTCTCCCAAACCTTTCCTGCTTTTTTTTAAGCTTTCCTCACTTGCCTCCTGACCTTGAGGCTCCCTTCTCTCTCTTGCCTTCCTCATTTCTTTCCCATTTTCTACTGCCATCAGTTCATCATTTGTTCCCAGTTCATCCTTTCCATTTGCAGATGTGATACTCAATGAAGATCCTATGCCTTCTCAATCACTTCTCTGCCAACAATCCATCTTCTTTACCCTGGTGTCCCATAGTCTCAGGCCCATGATTTCCCTGGCCTCTCCAGATACCCCATTCCATTTCCTGAGTCCCTCCTTTGCCCTCTGCTCATCCCCATGGCTTTCCTGCCTCAATTATTCTTTCAGTCTAGTCTCTCTTCCATTAATCCAGCTTCTGATGACAGCATGCTCTAGTCCCTCTTCTGGCTGCCAGTCTCTTCATTGCTCCATCTCCTGGTTCTGCAGCAAACTGACCTGCCGCCCCCCAGCAGACCAATTCTCTACCTTCCAGTGGATCTTCTGCCTCCCATCAAGCATACCTATCCTCTTCCTCCCCACATCCCCTAAAGCAGAGCAATTCTGTGTTTCCCAAATCCTTTCCAGCAAACCAGTCTCCTCTCTCTGCCTTCATCCAGGTTCTCTAACATATCTGCAGGCTGATTTTCTGACCATGGGTGAAGGGATGCTAGAAATGGTTCCCAACTACTCTCTGACCCTGTGTAAGAAGGGAAGCTATCCTGTGCATGGAGTTCCCATCCAGATCTGGGCTCACTAGAGCATCTATCCCCCTCCCCGTGAACCCACAGTGGGGTTCTCATTGCCTGTCTGGGAAACCAGCTGAGTCTTCCTCCCACAGGTAGCCAGTGGGGGGCAATGCTGAGCAGTTGCAGCAGAGCAGAGAGAGCAGCTCCAACTCAGCACATTCCCTAGTCACACAAGGAAGTAGTGCTCTCAGGGCTATGGGACAGGCAGTGAGGGAGAAGTTGGGAAGGCACTACCTCCTACCACCTCCCTGTTGTGATGAGCTTAGTGCTGAGCTTTGCTAGGAGCAGACTGATATTTTTAAGTAACACGCAGTGTGGTTTTAAGCCACAGCTGGCATGAGGGGGCATGAGGTGGATGGGCCCAGCAGGAAATATTGGAGCAATGTACATGGTCGATCTACTCTTAGGTTGGCACAGTACTGTTCAGAGCACCGAGAGGTTATTGCTCCTGCTGCACCCTTTGTTCAGATGTGTCATGTGTTTCTCAGTCAGCTCTGGGCCCACTGGGGTTTTGAGTAACACCACCAGTATGAGAGACTCATAGGGCCATGTCCGGCCCCTTTGTGAGTGCCCATACAGTGCAAAGCCCATGCAGAGCAGTGTCCATGCAGTGTTTCCATACGAATCATCTGACAGAACTAATATGTTGGTGATTTAACTGTGCGTATCCCAGATACTTAACACGTGCACTTTGCTGTTTAAATATTGGGCAGATTTTTAGGGCACAGGCTCTGCAAGCAGCTGCCACTAACATTAATGGGAATCATTTAGATAAGTCCTTAGTCTCTTGACTGAAAACATAACCTGAATTGTTTTCTGAACTCATCTGAATCTCTTTTAATCTATTATTAAACAACGAAAATGAGTGTAATAATCTCAGTAAATGAGCATTTATGTTTGATTCTTTTGCAAGATACTTGTCTTATGTTTGAAAAGTACACTTCTGAGATACCTGCGTATTTAAAAAAACCTGTCATTGTTATATGTACCACATGCACATGATTGTATTTCTGATGTAAAAATGTTGAGCAGGCTTTTCTCAATGCTTTACGGCATTTATTATGCCAAATATAAACCACATTCAAAGATTATATTTAAGGTCACAAAGTCAAGCACTCATAGGCTGGGTCTATACTACCCGCCTGAATCGGCGGGTAGAAATCGACCTCTCGGGGATCGACGGGACGCGACAATCGATCCCCGAATCGGCGCTCTTACTCCACCAGCGGAGGTGGTAGTAAGTGCCGCCGACAGAAAACCGCAGAAGTTGATTTTGCCGCCATCCTCACAACGGGGTAAGTCGGCTGCGATATGTCGAATTCAGCTATGCTATTCACGTAGCTGAATTTGCGTATCTTAAATCGACTCCCCCCTGTAGTGTAGATGTACCCATAGTTAGGTAATGCCAGAATTAAGGATGTCCATACAACCTTAATTCAGTCCCCTTGTGCAAAGCATTTTGATATAGCCTTTAATTGACTGATCACGTACTATTATTTCCACAGAAACTTGACCTCATGCAGTGCACAGGATGGACAGTTCTCACTTAATGAGCAGCTATTCAGTATTTTGCTTTATACTCATTATTCAGTGTGTGGCTCTGTGCCTTATTTATTAACAGAAAAAAATAATATCTACCTCTTACATAGCAGTTTGTATCAGAAGGTCTCAAAGTGTTTTACAAAGGAGGTAAATAAGTGGGAGCCATGATCTGCCGAACCTATGGACGTGGGTGGTAAGCAAACTGGCCTGGCCCGGCCCGCCAGGGTTCTTACCCAGGTGAGCCGCATGCCAAAGGTTGCCGATCCCTGCTCTAGTGCATTGTCTAGGTCAGTTTTAAAAATCAGCTTACATTGAAAGAACAAAAAGTTACTGAGATTTCTATGTGTTAGTATTTGGTTTTTATTATTCACAAAGTTTCCAACACATCACTAGTTTCTTATAACAAGAAATGCCTATGAGATATGGACTGCAAATATGTGCATTATTTGATCTGAATTATTTTAATATTTTGTTCAGATTAGTGAACACCTCAAAGCAGTAACTGATCACTAATCTCAAATGTTCAATCTATAGTTCCAGTCTTTTCTTCCTAAAATGTGTACATCTTAATTTAAATCTCTATAGTCTGCTCAGGTACAGTACGTACACAATTTTATGTCTGAGATACAAAAGATTATTATTGTAGGTAATTTTATCACAGATATTACTCTGGATCCCATCTCCTGACAATGCAAGATTGTTCTAATGATTTGTCAAGTCTAGTTTTAAAGTCCCAAATGATGGGGCATCCCCTTCTTTGCTTGTCCCATTGCTTACTAGTTTCCTCTAGTAGGACATTTAACTAAAATACCTTTCCTTAAAATCCTCCTTTGATTGATCTATTTCTTCCATCATTTCATCTATGGTGTCCACCATCTTTATTGAAATTACTGGCAATCTAAGGGCTTTGTCTTTAAAATGTTTGGACCCTCTACTTCCCTCAACCCCATGAATTACTTTTACATTAAAATCATCTTCTCCCTGGGCTTCTGTGACTATGATATCCTTATATAAATTAACCTCCCATGCTCTTTTTGCATTTCTTCTGGAGGCACGTCTTCTTTCTTCTCTCTCTGCTTCTCTGATGTGTCTCAAGTCACTGTCTCTATTCCACTCAGTTTCTCCCTTCTCTCTAATTCCAAGAGCAATTTCATCTGCTCCCATAGTTCCTTGAGGACAGAGTCGTTCATCTGTACAGTACCACACATGCCAATAATGGTATGTACATTGTGATATTGATTACTCCCTACGGAAAGAAAAAATCTGATTATTTTATTATACTTTCTTCCAAGTCTTTCTTGACTTTTCTCATACCAACAGTTTATAGTTACAGTAAATATATATCTCAAATAAATCATTTTAAAGTTCTGCGTTGGTATTCAGTTGACACTTCCTCATCAGCTCTGGAAGCTGTTGTGCCCTATGTAGTACCACTTGTTAAGTACAACAAGTTTTTGTTGCTCATTCAAGGCAACCAGTATGGGACTTTTAGTAAAGAGGGGCTGGGGCTGTCTGAGTGTGACTGGGTTCCCGGTGTGCAACCTGAACTGTGGGACTGCTGAGTCCTCTGTCTCAGCAATCTTGGCTCCCTATCACACTGTAATGCTGTTGGCAAGCTACAAACCTCTGGCAGGTACTGCACTTACACAGACATCCACAGGCAAGGACAAACCCAACTGAGTTACATGAATGCCTCTCCCAGCCATTCATTAACCAACAATAGCCAATTCCTCCCAACTTCCCAGACTTGTACCGTCTTGCCCTCATCAGAAGCCTGACCAATGTAAGTTCATTACCCAGTCCACCCCTTCCTCGATTTGGAGAAGACACACACTAGCCCTTATAAACTGAACTGAGATTTCCAAAGCAGTTTAACCAAAACACACTGTTTTGGGTAAAATAAAAAACAGAACAATAGATTTTAAATGATTATAAGTAGTAAGCAAAGAGATCAAAGTTGGTTACCTGAGAAATAAAAATATTTTTTTGCAATCTGAGTTCTATAAACTAAACAGGATTTGAATCAAGCAGTGTCTCACCCTGACAGATGGTATAAACAAGTCGAAGATCTTTGATATACAGGTTAGAACTCTCCTCCAGCCCAGGACCACCCTCCCCAGTTTAAAGTCTTTGTCCTCCAGACGTTTTTCCAGGTGTTGAGTTGTGGGAGGGGGGGAATGAGGTCAATTCATGATGTCATTTCCCCTTTTTATAGTTTCTTCCAGCTTTCTGGAAAGATCTATGCTTGTGACATGGAGGTCCGCACCCATTGGTCAAGCAGCCTCCATTGTCTAAGCACTCTCTCAGAGAAGTCTTCTGGGATGGTTGCTGGGCAAGTGGATTCCCCTTTAATGGGCTATCAGAACATCTGGCTACTCCATTGTTATACTTGAAAGGCTGGTTGTGAGTGTTCCCAACCTCACAACATATTTCAGTAACACACACATAGCAAAATGTCATGGCTCCGCAAACAATGATAGCACATACAATCCAATAGGATATTAATGTTCAAGAGATCAAGACTTTTAAAATGATACCTCACAATGCATACTTTGTACAAAACATATTATAATTATATGATAGTGGAGAGTACAGGGCTTTCAGGCTGCTGCTTTGAGGTACAGAGTGCCACACTGGGGATTGCAGAAGTTGAGCATTTTGGAAGGGAAAATAAACTAGGATCTGGAAACAGAGCTCTCAGAAGCCTAGAAGGAACAGGAGAATTTTTTGCAGACATGGTGGATAACTTCCCAAGGAATCATCAACTGCTTCTTATTTTATGGCTGCTTGTGGAAACAAATAGCTGACTCATCCAGATCCATGCAGGAAGAAATGGGGTTTCCGATGAAGCAAAGGCAAAATAGTGGATGGCTTCTTCTTGAAGATGAATTTGTCTCAGAAGTTCAATTTTGGTTTGGAAGCTCCTCAGCAGGTTCTTCCAGTGTCTCAGACTTTCAACTGGACATAAGCTAAAAACCCATGGGACAAAAACTCAGAGGAAGGAGATTTGAATTTGGATCCATCTAATAGTGAAAACATAAATTCCTAGGCATGGAACATCCAATCCTAGTATAGTGAGGACTCTTTGGCAACAACCTGACATAGAAGGGCAGTTCTTCCCAGCCTGACTTTCAGGTTTCTTCCTATCACTAGTTCTCAGATTTCCAAAGTTCAGAGAGATCACTGAGCTCAATGCCTACATTTATAATTACCTATAGAAATCAAAAGGAGAGGGTTTGTAGCTTGACAGGATTCTTCAGTGTTGTCCTAGCATCTTTAGGTGAATTAAGTGAATTAAGCTATGGGACAAATGTGAAAAAGGGAACAGAATGGAGCAAAGACGTCACAGTGGCCCTTTAGGGAGAGATACCTGCTATCTTTATTGATGCCAAAGTCTGTTAGAAAATTGATGGATTTGTGGCAACGTATGCACATACCCCACTGAGTCCGAGAGGCAGAAGGGTGAATATATTCTTTCCATCTCTCCTCTCTTCTTTCTCATGGTGAATGGCAGACATAATATCTTAAAGTATGTTTTTATGTCAAAGACTGAGACTTTCAAAAGAGTCTAATGGAGATAAGTGCCCAAATCCCATTGATATCCCTTTAGCTCCTTTGAAAGTTCTAGTCCACATGATCCTTTTTTATTTGTGTTTAGTCTTCTTAAAGTTCTTGAGGATCAGGCCTGCATCTCATATGCAGTAAAATATACTTATAATGTTTTAATTTCATTTTGATTGTTAACTTAAACTTCAACTGCCTTTTGACTGCTGGGTGCAGGAGTTTGAATTAATGCCATGCTCTTTTTATTCATCTGTATAGAGCCATACACCCAATGAAATTATATACATCATAATAAATAACAGCATTAATCTCAGTACAGCACTTTGAATTACGGTAATTCATGTGCAGCAGTGGAAATTTCCCTGAAACTAAGTATTGTCACTGTAGCTTTGTTCCAATCCTAATGGGTGATTCTAGACTCCCAGTGAAAAGGTGAGCATAACAAACTATACCAATTGGCTCATGAACTTTCAGTGTCCTCGTTCACCTTCCCGGTGAACAGCTCTCTCCAGCTTAAATGTTAAACAGAGGTAATACAGTAGATGATCAAGAAATCTCTTTCTAGTTTGCCTGTATTTTGTAATTGATCCCTGAATAGTCAGGAGGGAAAAATGCAGTAATTATGTACTTTACCTCACATACAGCATTTTTTCTTGACCAAGAATAAATACTGGAATTATCCTACAATACACAGAAACCAAACAATAATAAATTTTTCTCTCCCCTGACACAGCAGTCTGGTATTTTGGCAGCTCTTCAACTCAAACTAATCAATTAAAGACAACATTGATTAAGTTAAACAAAAGGTGGTATTGATTGCAGGCAGTAACCTATAAATAGGCTATTGTTTCATAGTATTCATAGGTCATTGTTAGCTACACCTTTAAACTTTAAACTAGACAATTGTGTTATTTATCACTTAAGAAAGCAAATGCTAGGGTTTTAGTTAATGCACAGTAACTTATATGCTGCACTGCATTCTAAAAGAGCCCCTTCATTCAGCCTTTCAGATATAAACTTTTTCACAATTCACTTAAAATGGCTGTGTACTGCAATTTACAACATGTTTTATAGCTGTGTATGTGTGGAGTTGCTTGAAATCAAATATGTTCATGGCCTTTCTTCTGAGATAAATGATTAATCAATCAGAGGCTTTTCCCCAACATGGAACTCTCATACAATTTCAAAATAACTATGTGTAAAATTAATGACTAAGCATGAACACAGTCAAATGTGAAGCTTCAGAACAATAAGAATATTAAATAAAATGTGCACAGAGAATATTAAGGCACTATTTAGGGTTGGTTTGATTTGCGTTATTTGCATCCATTCGCCCCTCCCCGCCCATTGATCTTTCTGTGAGGAAGGATGGGTATGCAGGATGTATTCTTGCCTAAATAATATGCATAGTGTTACTGAGTCATTATAGGTGCTTCAGTACCTGGAAAAGATGGGTATTCCAGCCCACTGACCTCCCCATAAACACCACATTTCGTACATCCTTTCCTTTTAAGGATGACTAAGCCCTGAGCAGGATGGCAAAATTAAATACTCACAGTTCTAGAACTTCTGTGGCTGGAGCATGCAGTGAAAGTATTTTCAGCAACTTGGAAAGCAAAAATCTGTCTAATGCTTTTTCCTTCTGTAGGAGGAGTTGAAAGTTTTTTGTTTAGCCCGCTAAACAGAAACAGACACAGTCTAGATCCCTTTTCTGTTAAAGTGCCTATAGTCCCACCATGAAACAAACTAAAACAAACAAGCAGATTTCTAGTCCCTTCACAGAGTTTGTTCTCCTTCTCAGACTGAGCCTTCCCCAAATGGCCTTAATCCCATACTTACTCCAGGCTGCTTTGGTTGGAGGCTGAAGAGCTCTCTGTTCATTAAACTTTGCCTCTCCCCTTGGAGCCTCATAACTTTCTTTCTCAACCAAATTCAGTTCTATTACAGGCCCTGATGGATACTAATATCCTGTCAGACATAGTTACATGACCACACACAATGTTCTTTGAGGGCTGGGTTTAGAAACAATGGTACATATGAGTTTCAGTTTCCAATTGAGCAATTGTGTAATTTTGTCTGTTTCAAGAGAAGAGTGAAAATGCACAATACTTATTATGTATGTGACATGCTGCCACAAAGAAACTGCATCCACCTATGTTAATGCTGAGGGTATATTTATTTTGCATGTATTCATGGCAATTGGGTGATAGAATTACCTTAATGCACACAACCCTTGCAGATGCTTCTAAAGTTGTTGTTTCTTGATGCCACCTTATCCCTTGTTACTAGTTTTCCTGAAATACAGGACAGGGCATACCCGAATTATACTATGCTGAGTTAAGGATAATAATGCTCAGTTCTGGCTAAAAGGAACTTTTGTTATACAAGTGTAAATGATACAAGTTATTCCATACAGTTAGCATACCTATGGGGAAATCAATTAAAGAAATAGCTGAATATAGAGCAAGATGTATTCTATAATTTTCTCAAGAAATTCACCTCCTGAAATGTACTAAACTAGACTAGATAGTAAAGAAATAAGAATTGCCATACAAGATCAGATTTATGGTCAGTCTAAATCCAGTGTCCTGTTTGATAATGGGCAATACCAGATGTTTCAGAGAGAGATTCAAAAACTCCACAACAGGGAGATGTGGGCTAAGATGTCTCCCTTCCCCATGAAAGTCTGATCTTAATCCCTAATAGCTAGAAATTGTTTTAACCCTTGAAGCATGAGTATATCCTTTCCAATACTCTTTTTTTAGCATTAATGATTATAACTCTGGATATTCTTGTGATCTATATAAATGTACAACTCTTTGCATGTTGCTAAATTCTTGATCATGCTATGGCAATGAGTTCTACTGTCTATTATGTACTGTGTGAAAAAGTATTTACTGTAACTTTTACTCCAAGAGGAAGGACCATGTCACTCTCTTCCTCTGTCATTTTTACTGGCTTCCCATCTGCCTCTGAAACAATGCCAAAGAGCACACCTGATTTTCAGAAATGTTCTTGTCTTTCTGGCCACTTATCCTCAGACTGACTTGTACATTCATTTCACAGCTCCAGTCTATCTGTTTATATGGCTCTGTCGGCATAGTATTGGACATTCTCACAATATGCTTCTTAGGTGGGGAACTATTATCCAGGTAAAAAGATTTAGGGCAAATTTTTTTAAAAGCATGTACATCACATTGATTTTCAAAGATACTTGGGCTTCTTTGAAATTTTTACCCTACATGACTTGCCTGGCCTCTCACAGAAATTCTGTGGCAGAGCTGGGAATTGAATCCAGATCTTATGAGTCTGAGTCCATTGATTTAACCATAAGATTGTTTTTTCTCTCTTAGGGTCCTCTCCTTTTTCCCCTAAAATTCTTCATACCTTAGAGCACTCTTTTACTTTTGCTCCATTGTTTGTTTGGAACATCTTTGTCAACTCCCTCCATATTACTTTATCTATTTAAATTCCTGTTTTACTTTAGTTTAAAACCGACTCTCACTGTGAAGCTTTCAGGAATTCTTTGTATGAAGAAGAAACAAGAAGAATAAATTATGTACGATGAGAGAGATAGGAGAATGTTAAGAGAGTGTGATTTCTCTTGCAATTGCTAAAGTAAATATGTATGTTGAAAAAAAAGAGGTACCAAAACATACATGCTTGATGCTGAAGAAAAGCATGTTTCTGAATAATTCATTTGAGAAACTGTTTAAGGACAGATTATCCATACGAAAATACTAACTCCGTAAAGCTACCAAAGTTAGTTAGGCCTCAAGCCATTTCTTAAATTAGTATTATTTATGTTCTGAGGGTAACTCCATGTAATACAACTTATTTCTGCAAGGGTTTAAATGTTTTAAGAGAGGAGAATTATTAAATTCTTTTTCAAGGGTCCAGTCTGTAGGTCACTTTTTCTATATATTTTAGGTCCTTACAGGGCCACTATCACTGAAGTGATAGTACCTGAGTGCCTCACAATCTTTGATGGATTTATCCTCACAATAACCTGGTTTTGATCATTAAGGCCCTCAATGGACTGGGTCAAAGCTACCTCTAAAGACTGCCTCTTGGACTGAGGTAAAGTTCTACTTCAACATCAGAGCCATCTGAGTCCCTAGAATGGAGCTGTCTTGCTAGCTTGTCTGCAGATGTGGAACTCCCTCAAGAGCTGAGAATGATTGCGGATCTTATCATAATAAGACAAAATGGGAATCCCATCTTTGTAATTTAGCTTTCCCCTATAAATATTTCTCTATGTACTTGGAGAAAGAACAAATATATATATATATATATATATATATATATATATGTCTACTTTCATCTTAAACTCCTTTAGGTATTTAGGTGCCAAAGTGATGGCTATAATATCATTGTTTTGTAAATGATAATCAGGACAAAGGTTCGAAGAATTGGGAGTTCACAATATACAGTATTGTATAGTTTTCCCAGGGTAAGGCATTCTTTTTTTCTAGCTCCTTTATGAGCAGTTCCTCTATGGCAGCCTTCTGGCTCAGTTCTCTAGGCAGGATTTGTCCATTAAAATTGCTTGATTACCCATATATATATTACCACTTATGATTATTATTATTTATAGGTGGCACCATACTGCCTAGGAGCCCACGTCATGTACCAGAACCCTGTTGTTCTAGGCATTGTACAAATACAGAGCAAAAGACAGTCCCTGCTTCAAAGAACTTACTATCCAAGTATAAGATAAGAGACAAAAGATGGATAAAGACAGAAAGATAGGGAAATACAGGGAAACAATGAGACTGTATTGGTCAGCATGACTCTGTGGTATCAGTGCACTAGCAGCCCAATTGTTGTCATGTGTTTTATAGGCATCATAGCACCCGAGGGTTTTGAAGGAGGATGATGTGTTAGTTTTTCAGATGTTCACAGGAAGATTCTCTCAAGGATGGGGGGCAGCACTGTAGAAAGTACAAAGGTGCTTGTTTGAAAATTTAACAAGTGGGAGTGATGGAGGCTGGCACGATGGGCCAATTGGAAGTGGGAACTGACATCTCAATAGTGAATGAGGGTATAGGTAGAATGATAAAGGCCATGAAGGGCCTTGAATGTGAAGACAAGTAGTTTATTTATGATGTGATAGAGGAGGGGGAGTCAATGGAGGGATGAAAAAAGACGGTGACATGGTCAAAGTGACAGGCTAGGAAATTATCTTTGCAGCAGCATTTTCAAGGGGACCAAACTGCATTTGTCAAGGCTAGAGAGAAAAAATATTGCAGTAATGAGAGCTTAGACAAGGCTTAGCAGTGTGAATGGATAGGCAAGGCCAGATCTTAGAGAAGTTATGAGCAAAGAATCTGCAAAATTTAGACATAGCCTGGATTTTAAGACAGAGGGAAGTCTGAGTAGAAGATGATGCCTAGGTTACAGTTCTGAGTGACAGGCAGGATGGTTGTGCTGTCCACAATGATCAAGAAAGATGGTAGGAGGGAGGATTTGGGGGAGTTAAGAGCTCTGTTTTAAACATGTTGAGCTTAAGCAGAGGACTAGATGACCAAGAGAGACCAGCCAAGATTTTCATGTGGACAGAAGGAGACAGGTTTGGAGAAGAGAGGTAGATAAGTGAATAGTCAGCATAGATATGGTAATTGAATTTGTGTTTGTTGATGAGATTACCCAGAGATAAGGTGTAGAGAGAGAGAAGAGAAGGGGACATAGCCCTGTGGAAACCCCTTCCCAAAAGGGGTTACGGAGGATCCTCTGAAGGATATGCTGAAGGAGTGATTAGAGAGCTTGGAAGATGACCAGGAGAAGACAGAGTTATGGAAGCCAAAGGAGGACAAGATTTCAAGAAGAATAGTGTGGTCGATAGTCTCAAAGGTGGCGGACATCTCAAGGAGGATGAAGATAGACTACTGGTTTTGATCTTCGGCTAGACAGAATTCATTAGCACCGACGCATATTAAAACATGTTTACAAATAGGTTAACTAGTGCAATGAGAGGCTAATTTAATTAACAGTATAAGTGGTCATCAGGGAAAACATAAAAGACATAAGGCCTCATTCTTCACACCTTGCCCTGAATATAGTCCAGTAGGTGTGTGAAAAGCAGGTATAAACACCTTCCAAATCAGGATGTTAGCAGTTTTACATCCACTTTCTACAGGTGTAAATGACTATGAGAGGTATGAGACAGGTCCGTGCTCTCCTGTAACTGCTGCAGGGCAAAGTCCTTGTTCCCAACTTCCATTGGCAACTATTTCCTTGATGACAACCTCCTGTTTAGACAGGAATGGTTTTAACATCCTTTGCTGACTTCATAGCATGAGCCCCGAATATTTTCTTAAGTTTTCTGGGCAGAACTGTGTGATAATTGGAGGCTGTCTCCTTAATGGAAGCTCCTACATTAATGTCAAGCAGTAACCAGGTATGCCCATTTCTACTTCTACTCCTCCTGTTGGATTCTAATAGAAAAGTCCCAATGTCAGTCAGATACTGTAGATTTTCAAGTTCTTTGAAAGAAAAACCAAATTAAACGAGAGTATCACCGTTTAATATTTGACCTCAGATTAACAATATGCACATGGGAGAGCATTGTTAGGTGGAACACACACATACACATACATGCCCTTCATGAGGAAGTGGCAGAACAGGTGCAAGGCATAGAAAATTATTGGAAGGAAAACTGCAACTTATAATAATTTGAGAGTACAAAGTCTCATAACTGTAGCATTACTTTGAAGTTTAAATTCTGTGGCGATCCAAGAAATATGTGTTATCAGTAAGTAGGGTTCTTAACAGCCTTTGTAATGGAGTACTGACTAGCCATTTTCACTACTTGATGTAATAGCAAACACTTACCTGGTCTGAATAAGAATAAGCATTAGGGGATACAGCAGCAAGAAATTTGCTTCTCTCTGTACTGTACCAAATGCATGCCTGAATGTTTAATGTTTAAGTAAAAAGAAAAAAAAAACTTTTATGTTATCAAATATAGAAGAGAACATTATAAAAACTTTTGATAGGATAATGTTACTCTTACACAGTAGCTTAAGCTACAGTATAAACACATTATACATTATTGTGTACTGCATGTCATAAAATGTGATTTAAATGCATAATATTGAAATCCAGGTTTCAGTTTAGCACTTTGAGTGTATAGTTTTGAAAAACCCAGTCAATTATATTTATAGCTTCATATTTTCTCAGGCAGAAAACAGTTTAGACAAATAGGGCCAGATCCTGCAGTCTTTAGGCACTTTCAGCAGGACTGCTGGATTGTCCATAATATGCTTTTCCAGATACATCCAAATGAAAAATAAAAATAAACACCATTACCACATGGACTATAAAGGTTAAAAATTATGTGTCTTCCATTATTCTACCTCCTGTGGCTAGGGACAGAATGCAGACATGCCACAATAATGTTTTTTATTTCTACTGTTCAAACCATATTAATGAGAACATCATTTTGGAGAACTAATTATTTCTATTTGTCTTGTGTCACACTTTCTAATTCCCCTATATTAGCACAGCCAAAGCAAATTAATTGCTTTTCCAGCAGTTGAACCTTGTCCAAGAATGAGCTCACATTCTCTTTCAGTTTTCCAGTTTCTAGAAGCACATTGTCAAAAATTTCTCCTGATACTAAACATAGCCCAGAGAATATCTGTACAGATTTCTGTTGCTGCTCACTTGATGAAATTTATAAGTTTAAGTGACCCATCAGGAAAGATAAAGTTCTTAGCTGCAAGATTATACATCAAAACAGTTAAAGTGAAATTAAAATTAAATGAATGAATCTCACTGAAGCAAAAAAAGCAGTAATTAATGGCTCCCTTAATTGTCTTCATAAAATATTTGCATGGGTCTAATTTGCATAATTTGCATGTATTAATTAATCTTTCAAAGGAATTTTGTGCTGAGAGAAGCCAAAAAATCTCTTTGTTTTATTTAACATCTAATGAAATATTTATCTTCTTTAATGAACTTCTCATCTTCATTAAAATAAAAATTGCACAAGTTTGTATGTTTTAAATGTTTTTATAATTGAAAGTATTCAAAAAATCTCTTTAGGCTTACAGCATCTGAAAAACAAACTCATTATTATACATTCTAT
This sequence comes from Trachemys scripta elegans, assembly GCF_013100865.1. NCBI lineage: Eukaryota > Metazoa > Chordata > Testudines > Emydidae > Trachemys > Trachemys scripta. The sequence continues at coordinate 270,955,562 of NC_048298.1, forward strand.
ATCATTTTAACTACAGCAACATTTAATATTTGAAAACTTATATTCACTTTTTACATGGGATTTTCAATGAGTGCAATATCAAGTTTGCTTTTCTTTTTTTGTTTGATATATTACTCTTTGTTATTAGGGCTGAAGAGGCAAACACACATTTTTGTGAGCATTGTCATTCACTTGAGATACTTAACAGCTCTGATATTACATTTAGAGCCAATAATAGATTTAGAAAGAAGGGCTGGGTTTTAGGACAATAAATAAAATACTGAACGGGTGGGTTTTTCAGATGGTACATGGTTGGTTTTAGACTCACAAGCAGTAACAGTGGAGGAAAACCAGCTGTGTGAGTTACTGTGGTGAATGTTAATGACACAACATGGGATAAACCAAATGACAAAAGGGTAATAACACTAAGGAAAAGTAGTTACAGAGGAATTAGGTACAGTAAAGGTTGTGGAGAACAAGTCTGAGGTAGCATCCAGGACGGAGGGGAATTTAGAGGGTGAGACTGTGCAGTGCAAAGAATGTTAATGTTGTAATGCAAAATCTGAATGGAGAAGTGTTAGGAGATGAAGTGTGATGAAGCACTTTGCAGAAAGCAATTTCTATAAAAGGGATGGATCTAAAAGGACGATGATTAGTCTTTTAGGGACAAAGGTTAAGGCTATTACTTGAGAAGGGGACCACCTAGATCCCAATGCAATGTATCAGCTAGCTAATATTGCAGGGGATAGTGAAGGGGCGGGTAGTGGTATTAAAGTGTGGTTACAATACAAAATTGCTACTATACAAAATCTAACATTGTACATAATAAGATCTGTGAACTGTAGTTTCATGTTTGCAGGGATAAGTACAGTATTATTGGAATAATAAAAGTATACTTGAACCAAGCAAATGATTGAGGATTTAGAATACAAGAAACTGAATTTGTACAATGGAAATGTACAGTAAGGTTTGCACCGTTTTTGAATATGCCCTGCGTGCTTAAATCCCTGCACAGGAGTTTGAAAACACATTAATGAGTCTAAATGCATTTTTTTACTCCTATGACAGACAAGTGATGCATTGAAAATCAGTCTTTTATGAATACAAAAGTAGAAGCTATAAAAGAAACCTTTAAGAGCCTGTACTTACTGGCAAAGGAGAGACAGAAATTAAGAAAAGGCAGATTTAAGTGATTTAAATGATTTAAATTGTGTATTGTATCAAGGTATTCTTAGTCCCTTCCTCCCCCCTATATATTTTACAGCAAATAAACTGGAGAATCATGTAGAATGTCCAAAGAGTGTGGTTGGGTCTGTGCTCCATTGCTTGCCTGGTAACATTGGAGCAGCAGTGATATGAAACTGACTGTAGTAGCTGAACTTAGCCAGTTTCCTGCAGCTGCTGTTGCTAGGAGTTGTGCGTCATTTCAGGAACAATCCCCATACATGATCATTCTCCTCTGCTGCTTGTGAGCAAGGATGTGACCCTTTAAGCACAGCATATTGTAATCTGATCACCTGTAGAATGCTGGAAGTTGTTCTAGAGCATGAATCTCTAGCATAGAATAGACTGCTGGAACTCTGCTAATAAAAGTTAACCCTATAGCACAAAGACTCAAACAAAAATGAGGACAAAAATGCGTGGAAACGAAGTGGAGGGAGGTCAATTTAGATGCATGAAATGTAACAAAATCCAAGGGGAAAAAAAGAAATTATAGTAAATTAGTAATTGAAACTCAGAAAACAACTTGCCCTTAAAAATTTGAATTTGTTAGAGGGAAAGACCAGGAGTGAGGAGGTCTGGATTTGATTTAAGCTCTGCCACTGGTTTTCTGTGTGAACATGGAGATAGGAAAGAATTTTTCCAGTATCACACAAAATTATCACATGGTTTGGTAGCTGGTTTTTCTGTCTGTTTTTCTTCACCTTCCCTTATGTACCTACATATCCGTTAGTTGAAGCTGGCTAGTGGAGGCTCATGGATTTTGGCTTGCCTATGACTGGGAAATGGTTATTTTTTTTAAATTTATCATTGTAGATATTTGTGTCCTTTTGCCATAGCTTTATGTTGAATGGGATCCTTTCTGGGAATAGTGCACACACAGGCCATATCTCGTCCAAACCCAAATCAAGGTCCTAGGAATGAGTGGACTGTGGGATATAATTAGTGATAGGCCAGGGGTGACAAGCATAGGCTGTAGAAGCACTGTCCTTGTTCGAATCCAGAAAGAAATAATTATATAATTTCAAAAAGAACAGGAGTACTTGTGGCACCTTAGAGACTAACACATTTAGGTCTGTGTGTTTCAGTCTATGCATCTGAAGAAGTGAGCTGTAGCCCACGAAAGCTTATGCTGAAATAAATTTGTTAGTCTCTAAGGTGCCACAAGTACTCCTGTTCTTTTTGCGGATACAGACTAACACGGCTGCTACTTTGAAACCTATATAATTTCAGTTCAGAGCCAAATTTCAATGGAAAGGGCTGTTTAGGATCCCTGCATGTTTTGCATCTGTTTTTTATGCTGCTGAATAATAAGATTAAAGAATTTATAATTGTGCATGTTTTCTTAATTTTTCAACCAATCATACCATAACTGTAACCAGCTGCATAGAGCTTTTATCTGCTGACCTGTCCATGGCAGCACAAATGCTTCCATATCTCACAAGGGTGTTGTGAAACTTAATTAATGTAAGGCACTATAGAAGTGCAACTGTTATTTTTAACTAATCTTTTTGTATGTTTTTTAACGACTGATCAGATTCCCAGGGATTAGAAAGCGACAAACAGAGATGATACAAAATACAGCAATTTATAACTATTAACAATCAGTTATTGACTGGTTTGTTTGACTCTAGTATGGGGTATACCAGGAGCTATTTTGTAGGATTTAGCAACAGAATAGTTTACAGTACTAATTTGAATAAAGCTAGACAGCATGGATTTCAATATAGGAAAATCTTATTAAACTGACTTATTTGCATTCTTTTTTGTTAGTCCTGGATAAAACCAGCGAGTGCTATATTCCAATGGCAGTATTTTCCTCTCCAACCAGCATGTCAATCTCTGATGTGTACTCTGAATTTATTCCATGCACAGAACTTCTATTGCATCAGAGGGAGTTCAGCACACAGTTCTGATGGATAAGAAATATGGAGTGCATATCCAACAAGAGAGTTTTGCTCTTAGAATGTCAAAGATTATCAGCCAAGTAAAACCTTGAACAATTAGCAAATGGATTAAAATCAATCTGTTTAGAAACTCAAAATTGGTGGCTGTAAAAGAGAAGCTTTTTCTACACTTTTCTAAGGATACTCATAGTATGTCTTAGGTTAGGACAAACCTCATTTAATTAGTATCTTCTTTTATCGTTAGAAGTGTGCTAAGAGAGTGCCAAGTATGATGAGAGTATGCCAAGTTACACATGATGAGGAGTCATAGACTCCAAGTCCAGAAGGGACCATTATAACCTGTTCCTTTAACTTTAAAGTATCCAAAGGTGATGACTTCATTGGTAACTTGAAGCATGAATCTTCATCATTGTACTTTCTTGCCAGCATGATGGAGAGACTGAGCAAGAGATAACATTTTTACACGCCTCTTGTAATATTTATCACCTATTTTAGGTAAGCAAACAGTACCACCCCACTCCCCTATTGTAGTTCCCTTGCATAGGATTTTACATTAAAATACTCAAATGCTTGAATATCTCTAAAGTCATCAATACAAACAAAAGCTTAATTTCAGACTGACTGAGTGAAATATGCCAACAGTTATCATGTTAATTTTAGAAGTTACATGTTTTAGCAGTGGTTATTCTTATACTGATATAATTTAGCATGGCGGCTAGGCCTCAAATTATTCCAGTACTCAGACTTGCCCACAGATTTGATTTGACCCCCTCTCTAGTAGTAACTTTATATCTTTTGAAAATATGGCTCTTTTTAATAAGATCACTCATTCAATCAATAAAAGTGTAAAGGAAGTGGAACTACAGTTAATGCATTTAGAAGGATATCTAGCCAGCATCTCATTCCATCTACAGTTAGGATTTACTGTCAGAATATATGTATATTACATATTCTTCTCTCAGTGAACTAGCCAGGTGGCCAGTAAAGAGGAAAATTTGTTGTATAGAATAGGCCACTGGCTTTAAAAACTAGCTTTTTGACTCTTTATAAGGAGGATGCTAAGTTTCTATAACACCTGAAGGACATCTGGGGAAAGAGAAGCATATATAAAGATAATGCAATATTCTTTTATTTTTCCTAGTTGAAAAACATAAAGTGTGTATCTGTAATGGTAAAAGGAACATTTTTTTCTATTATAGTCTTGTCAGCTTTATTTGTTAAAAAGTGATGTGGTTTCTAATAGCTTAGAAAAAACAGCAATGGCATAATAGTGGTTTTGTTATGGCAGTCATAAAGGATGGATCACAAAGAGTTGGAACTGGCATTGGAAAAAATGTGTAATAAAGCCAGGACCAAAATATTTACAGTACTGGTTTATGTACATGACATTAGAATAGATATTGCTAAAAATATACAGTACCATATTAGATAGTTCAGCTTTTCACTTGTTTGTTTAGCCTCTTTGTTGATTTTGCAGATTTTGCCTGTGACAAACTGTCAGTGCAACCCTTGCATTAGGAGACATGTATTTTTCATGATATTGTTTCATACTGCAGTATGTTGGCTACAAGTCCTTTCAAGTAATCAAATTATATTGAATACAAACATAAAATAAAGAGAAGCAATAATTTACTCTCTTTCCGCTTTTCACTCTGTCACATAGATATTCACAGTCATTGTAGTGACTATGTTTGCATGTTGATGAATTCAAAGTAAAAATTACAGTCATTGTGCCTGACTCTGGCTTCATTGATGGGATACCATCTAAATCTGATATAACTGAATGGAGAGTCAGGTCCATTGTTCAAATTCATGCCTTTTTATGTGCTATAATATTCTGCTGATTGTCAAAAAACAGTGACTACAAGGACAAAACTATGCCATTTTAAGTACTATGGATCCGACTGAAAACCTTAGTTATGTTAGTAAGAACTTACTTACACAAATAGTCCCATTAGCTTGAATTCAGATTACTCATCAGGGTAAGGCTCATCTATGTAAGAAACATTTCCACAGCCCAACCCTAAGCAGCCAATGCAGGAAATAATTGCTGTACTGAGTCCGACTTTGCCAAGTCATGATAAAGATGTAGGTCATTTTCTCTAAGCCTTTCTTATATTTAAAGGAGTTGTGGCTCTTTTAAATTGTACATTGTTAAGTTCATTTCCCAGCCTTTGGGTACATTGTTGGACTACTTGATATTAAGATACACTCACTTCTCACACTTTTCTTACAGTTTTCAAGCTTTGCCCAGTTGGAAAACAACAACAAATGTAAAACTTGGTTTTTCTCACACTTTTCTACTCTTTCTTGCCCCTCTTCCCCCCCTCCCCCCCTTTGGACAGTGATGGAGAAAAAAGAGGAGGGGAGTAAAAAAAGAGAGACAAAGGAAGGAAAATCTAGAAACCAAAAATGGAAAATCATAGAACTGGTAGGGACCTCTAGAGGTCATCAAGTCCAATCCCCTGAAATCATGGCAGGACTGAGTATTATCTAGACCATTCCTGACAGGTGTTTGTCTAACCTGCTCTTAAAAATCTCCAATGATGGAGATTCCACAACCTCCCTAGGCATTTTATCCCAGTGCTTAACCACCTTGACATTTAGGAAGTTTTTCCTAAAGTCCAACCTAAACCTAATCAAAATGAAACAGCATTTAAGATGGAAAAGAAACAAAAGCTTTCCTTTCCTTTTGAAATGTTGATTTGGGACATTCATTTTTCTGATTGGAAAATAGAAAAAAAAATTACTGAAGCCAACATTTTCCTGTGGAAAATTTCTTTTGAGAAAATCACATTTTTAAGTAGGAAAATGTTTCAGCCAACTCTGTTTGTCACTATAAGGGGTAGAAAACTACTCAAAGAAAGAAAGCTGATGAAATCATGTGACTTCCGGAGTTGGTGCCCTAGACATGGGCCTTGAATGCCTGTGCTTTAATCTGGCCCTGTTCTCTTCCTGGCCTTAGTTACCTTTTGTTTACAGAGTGCAGTGTTGTGTTCTTTCTGGTTGGAGGGTGCTGTTTCCATGTGATGTGGGGACTTCACCAATAACAGCAACCCAGTATATACGGTATGCTTCAGAAGCCACACAGTGTACAAAACTTGCCTTCATGACATGTTGTGTTTTCTGGGTCACCACTACTAGTGAAGTCTCATACAGCACCAAATTCAAATCAAACAGCAGTAGGGTCTCCATAAAGGCTACTTGATTCTCCCATCAGGCCAGTTTAGGCTGTTGCTGGAGGTGGAGGAGAAGAGGAATGTTGCACTATCTACCCTGAAGAGTATTGCCACTGAAAAGGGACAGGGAAAAAAGTTAGAGCTATCACTGAAGTATGGAAGTGCATGTGTAAAGAAGTGCCCAAGATGAAAACACATCAGTCAATTAGGGAAACCAGTCTGCATTAGGAACTGTAAAATAACTCACTTGGGTCAGCATCAGCACTTGTGAGACAAATAATAATTTCCTTCAATTTAAAATGTAGAATTTTTCATTCAATATAGCAGTAAAAGCAACAAGCTTTGCTTAATGGCCGGCTACCGAGTTAAACCATATACACATCTTTCAGTATGAAGCCTTCATCAGGATTAATGGGCTGCTTTGTTTTTTGTTTTTGTTTTTTTCCAGTTTTTCAGCTATGTCGCTCGTGCTAAGCCCCAGGATCTTGATTAAGATCTATTTGTGTTTCTATTTTGTAGTCAGGATTATGTGTGACTTTAGTTTATTGCTCATTTCTTAGGGCATGACTTGTCGTTTGGTTTCTGTCACCTTGACTCTTGTTCTGGAGCTGATTGCCTGGTGCTATTGTCTTCCATAAGCTTTCTTTCATACAGAATACCTAAAAGCAGCATGCTTGTTTCACATATGTTTTGACATCCTATGCAACCTTAATATATTTTCCATAAGCTTCCTGCAATGCAATCTATCTGTTTTACAGCCTCATGTGACTCTGCTTCCATGTTTTATATAGGACAGTTATTCTTTGTTGGCACACAAATGAGAGCAAGTATAGTTGTAAATTCAGGAATACAGTGGTGTTAATGTAGTATTGATGTCAGAATATGGTTGCTTGCATCACAGTTGATATACAAAAGTAGTGCAAGCAGTAAAGTTAAATCCTTCTTTAAATGGCTATATCCTATTGAAATGGGCAGCAAACTTTTGAGAATTTGCAATGCATCCTAATAAATGAGCATGAAAGAAAGCAGGAAAATGATCCTGTTGGTGCCCCAGTTCTTTGTGCTAAGGAAAGAGTATAGTTTGAAACCATCAAAACTATAGTTTATCTCTTAGATAATGGTGTTAGTGGTATTTACTATACATTGCATCACACATTTTTGGATTGGATTGGTTACTTTGAAGGAACCAATTCCAGGGGTTAGTTGTCAGGCTCTGGTTCCAGACAGTCAGACCTAGTGGCACGAGCAGTGGTTGAAGCCAGACATAGGGTTGGGTCCGAGCTGAGAGCAGTGCTGGAGTCAGGTTCCAGGGATAGGTCATAGGTCAGAACTAAGGTCAGAGTTCATAGACAAGCCAAATCAGTATCGGGAGTCCTGATGCAAACCAGGCAAACCCACAGCCAGACCAGGGCTTCTCACTCAGCTTCCATGACTTATGCCATCAGGCGCCTGCCCCATGAGCCCACCTGGCTGCCCCTCCACAGCACCCAAGCCAGTTGTGTGACATGCAGACAGTCCATTTCCAAACCACGCATAGGAAACAGCTATATGTACTCATGCTCCATACCCTTCACTTCCTGACCCTCATGTCCTACCCTGACACCAAGTGGCAGAACCTCCCACCACCAGTGGAGGGTGAGGAGCCCTGGTGGGCTAGTCTGTATTCTACCCTGGCCTACCAGGAATATTAGTTGGCGGCTTCTTCACAGAGCCATGAGCATGGATGTGCACCTGGTGCAGTTCCCCCCCCCCCGACACTTGCCCCTTTTGTGGCATGAAGGAGACCCTGGCACACATCTACCTTGAGTGAGCCAGGTTACAGCTCCTATTCTGGCTCCTCCAGAACCTTCTCCTTAGGTACAGGCTGCACTTTCCCCTGCACCTCCTGCTCTTTGCACACCCCACCCATGACCCCATGAAGCCACAAAACCTCCTTGTCAACCTTCCCCTCGCGCTGGGCATCCATCATACCAGGAGGAGGATGTTGGATGAGGAGGTGCTCTGCCACTGTGAGGCCTGTTTCACTCCTCTCTCAGGTCATGTATCTGGGCAGTTCCTGGATGCCTTTGAGGAGCAGAGGGTGCTGTCCAGGGGTCTCTGTTCAATGTCCCCTTCTGGGTCCCTGCTTTTGACCCTGTTACACTGACTTCTGTCCCTGTTTTTCATTAGTTGTCCCCCAAACTCATTTGAGCTCTGGATTCTGTAGCTCCTCCCCTTAGGCTGGTGGAGGGGCATTTGATGTGGGCGGGTGCGTGGGTGGGTGCAAGCATCCCGGATGTTCAATGGGTGCTATGATTCACCCCTCCAACAGTTGCTGCAGTGACTCAGCCCTCAGGCATGCTGCAGTAGTCTATCCCTGCGCCGGGCCTGGGTCAGATAACCCCCAGGCACAGGTATTTCTCTGACCTGGCCAGAGCCTCAAGATAGTTTGTGCAACAACACTACTCAGCTAGGAACCCTCCTTCTACCTCACAGTGTGACAGACTCCCTAGGCTTCCAGCCTGCCCGTGATCCAGTTCTTGCTCCAGCCTTGTCTGTAGTTTACTCTAACCTTGCTCCAGCCTTGTTACTGATCCACTCCTGCCCTCCATCCACCTCCTGACCTGGTTCAAGATCTATTTTTATGTCTTAGGTTTTGGAGCAATAGGATTTACATAGGCAGGTGATGGTTATCTAAAAATGAGAACCATATGAGGGGAACTATAAAGAGAGGATACAAAACTGAGAACAAAATATGGGGAAGGGAAGCAATCCCTCCACTGCAGGGAAAAGAGAGTTAGGTGTCTGGCTCTTTCTATACTACCGCAGTAAGTCGACCTAATTTATACTACTCCAGCTACGTGAATAACATAGCTAGAGTTGACGTAGCTTAGGTTGATTTACTGCGATGTCTACACCATGCTGGGTCGACAGGAGACACTCTCCCATCGACTTATCTTACGCCTCTCATTCCCGGTGGAGTACCAGAGTTGACCGGAGAGAACTCTGCCGTTGATTTAGCGGGTCTTCACTAGACCCGCTAAATCGACCCCCAGTGCATAGATCAAAGCAGCGTCGATCCCGCAGTAGTGTAGACATAGCCTCAGACAGAGACACATTCTGATGCTTAGACTTTTCAGCATCTCATAGTCACAAGTCCAAGATTGCTTGCTGCTCTGCTAAAAATAACTTTGTGCTTTTGTACTTCTGAAAGCACCGTACCAAGTAAGGTATTTGTTTATCTGGAACTTAAATCTGCCTAATACATGTCATGTAGAACTTTTGTAAAATTGATCAGCATAAGAATTATTTGCACTGTGACACAAAGTGAGTTAATCACAATGAGCTGTGCAGGGTCACAAGCTTATAATAGTTAGCATTAGCTTCATGCTATTACAGGGTTTTACACAGAATTCCTCAGTGTCAGGGTTTTTTTTAAGAGAAGTGACCAGAATGCAATGCCTAGAGATGCAGGTTCAGTGATTGAAAGTAATTAATTATCTTGTATTCCTGTTTCCTCTAAGTCCTTTTCTTCTGCTCATACAAACAGAACCACTGCAGCCGAGTTCACAAAGCAATAATAAGATAGTGTACTATTGCTTTATATCTTCTTTTTAAAAAACAAACCTCTCACTTTGCCACATCAATGTCTTTTGTGTACTTAAAATGCAAGATCTGTGTCATCTGGATGATCTTTAAATAATAGGAGATATGTGCAGATATTTAATGGAATTGTTAGTTTACTAATCAGACTTTTGACCTTTTGCTTGTTCTCATAACATCCAATGTGATTATGAAGTGATTGAAAAAAATATAAACAATGAAAATATATGGGGAAACTGTTGAAAGGAGAAGATCCTGAAATAGTGGAGATTTCACTTTAATAGTCAAAGAAACTACAAACACCTAGGCAGCTCATTGGATATTTTTCCATTCTGTATTTTAATCTCTGGCAATTTGGATGCAAAATTTAAACATCTTAAGTATAAAATCTTTAGTTCAAAAAGGTAAGTATGAACATATCACTCCACTGCATGTTTACATGAAATGTTAGCACAACAATACCTGTAAGAGAATGCTGAGTAGAAAAATTAAAAGTATGTCATTACTCACAATATGCAAAGGGATAAATTTGGAAGTAATGTGTAGAATTCAGTAGCATTGTACAGAAGGTAAATTGGAGTAGCATTTATCTCAGTGTGTTTAAGTACATTCATGCTTGCATGAGTTTATTGAACATGCGGGGTGAAAATAATCTATCTCTGCCAGAGGCCGTACTAGCCCATTGGGGGGGGCTAAGCAGAAATATTTTGGGGTGCCCCCAGACAAAACACATGCTAATAATTAATAGGGGACCACCTTGAGCTGCTCCAGGCCTTAAGCAATTGCTTAGTCTACTTATGCCTTGTTCCGGCTCTGATCTCTGCATAAAACCTGGGAAAACATTGATTTTTTCGGAGGGTTGGAGAATGAAATCCACCAGCCTCAACTCTTGAGCACGTTGCACTCTGGCCCTGCCCTCTTTTCCTCAATCCTATTTTCTTGACAGGGTATGGGTACTGGTGCTGTGTAATCAGCATATCAATCCTTGACCTGCCTGTCTCCTCACCAACCATTTTGGGTGAGTGTAAAGACCACCTTTTTGGTATGCAGTAATGTGAAGACCCGTGTCTCATCTCCCTCAATTTACCCCCACCTGAATACTATAGAAGGGCTTCAGTGTTATTGATGATCTTGTACCCAGGAGGAGTCTTTTCCATTCTAGGCATGTTATTTTTGTAAAGATTAATAATTAGCCACATATCATGAACTGAACTCACTTTAGAAATGCCAGGATTATACTCTCTGTTAGATTTTGTGGTCTTTTAAAGAACATCACCCTCATCATAAATGGTTTTCCCATGGTTAAGCAGTCAGACTCCCATTTGGGGGTCTTCCTGTTTTTGTGGTAAATAAATCCTCTTTTGTCTGCATTTTAAATAAAATATATGAAGAGTAGGGAAAAAATAGATTTCACCCTTAATTAGCTGCTTCCTTTTAAGCTTTTCGAAGAAGAGTTACAATTTGATTCAGATCCTTTCCGTCTGTTGCAATATATTTGTGTTTCTTTTGACTTCCCATTGCCTTCTTGTCAAACACCACATGAATCATTACCATTTGTTTGCCATTCATTATTATCATTATTATTATTTCTTCCTCCAAATGATTAAAACATCAGGTTGAATGAAAGGTTAGAAGTACACTGTGATTCACATTTGCCCCATCTTATTAAAACAAATAAACCAGCTGGTAATATAATTTAAAAGTGCTTGAGCTGTGGCTTGCTAGTGCTTTTATCAGCTCTGGGCTGAGGAGGTTGTGTGAATTCGGGCATGCATGTACTACTGTTCCTTGAAAGGGATAAACCTCATTAGATTACAGGTACCTGGAAATAACTTCTGAGAAAATAGCTGTCATTTTCAATAAAGCTACTTCCTAATAGGAAATACAATTTATTATGTTCTTTAGCTCAAGTGAGCATCTTTTCTTCTATTTAAATAAAAGTAGCACTATTTTATGTCACAAGTGTTTTATTTCTTTTAATATATTGAATGAGGCTGGATCATGATGTTTTGCACTCTAGTACCACAGTGTATAAAATGTTGGGGACAAAATACCATAATGACTCTAAAGTCACAAAATGTGTGTTACATTAACTTCTATTGGTGTGATATTTCATTTGCCTGCATGCCACGCTATTTGCAGAGAGAAGGAGAAATGCATTGTAATTACATCAGCTGGCTAGAATCAAAATTGACATTTTTTGAAAGTATTCAGAATGTAGTAGCAATGGGCCTGATCCATTGAACTTCAGTATAACATTCCCCGTGACTTCAATGAGAGCCAAGGTTTGGGCCGGTGGTTATATGGTAGTATTTGGCTTGCAAAGGGATTGCTTTCTGAGCTCAGCTTATTTCAACTACTATTAAAGAAGGTGGCCTTCAAATAGATTTTTTTTTAGCAGTATTAGAAAAATCTGTAGTTTCAGTTAAAATAGAATCAGGGTGATGTGTTAGTTTATTATTTTTATTATGGTAGCCTCTAGAGACCTCAGCTAAAGTCTGGGCCCTATTGTGCTAGGCACAGTACAGACTCAGTATGAGGAATACTTGTGGCACCTTAGAGACTAACACATTTATTTGGGCATAGGCTTTCGTGGACTAAAACCTACTTCATCGGATGCATGCAGTGGAAAATACAGTAGAAAGATATATATACACACAGAGAACATGAAAAAAATGGGTGTTACCATACCAACTATAACAAGACTAATCAATTAAGGTGGGCTATTATCATCAAGAGAAAAAAAAACTTTTGTACTGATAATCAGGATGGCCCATTTCAAACAGTTGACAAGAAGGTGTGAGTAACAGTAGGGGAAAAATTAACATGGGGAAATAGTTTTTACTTTGTGTAATGACCCATCCACTCCCAGGCTTTATTCAAGACTAATTTAATGGTGTTTACAAATTAATTCCAGTTCTGCAGTTTCTCGTTGGAGTCTGTTTTTGAATTGTTTTTGTTGGAGTATTCCGATTATTAGGTCTGTAATTGAGTGACCAGGGAGGTTGAAGTGTTCTCCGACTGGTTTTTGAATGTTATAATTCTTGACGTCTGATTCGTGTCCATTTATTCTTTTTCATATAGACTGTCTGGTTTGGACAATGTACATGGCAGAAGGACATTGCTGGCACATGATGGCATATATCACATTGGTAGATGTTCAGGTGAAAGAGCCTCTGATGGTGTGGCTGATGTGATTAGGTCCTATGATGGTGTCCCTTGAATAGATATGTGGACAGATGCAGGCTTTTTTCCAAGGATAGGTTCCTGGGTTCGTGTTTTTGCTGTGTGGTGTGTAGTTGGAGGTGAGTATTTGCTTCAGGTTGGGGGGCAGTCTGTAAGTGAGGACTGGCCTGTCTCCCAAGATCTGTGAGAATAAGGGATCGTCCTTCAGGATAGGTTGTAGATCCTTGATGATGCGCTGGCGAGGTTTTAGTTGGGAGCTGAAGGTGACGGCTAGTGGCGTTCTGTTACTTTCTTTGTTGGGCCTGTCCTGGAGTAGGTGACTTCTGGGTATTCTTCTGGCTCTGTCAATCTGTTTTATTTACTTCAGCAGGTGGGTATCGTAGTTTTAAGAATGCTTGATAGAGATTTTTGTAGGTGTTTGTCTCTGTCTGAGGGATTGGAGCAAATGAGGTTGTATCTTAGAGCTTGGCTGTAGACAATGGATCATGTGGTGTGGTCTGGATGAAAGCTGGAGGCATGTAAGTAAGTATAGTGCTCAGTAGGTTTCCAGTATAGGGTGGTGTTTATGCGACCATCGCTTATTAGCACTGTAGTGTCCAGGAAGTAGATCTCTTGTGTGGACTGGTCCAGGCTGAGGTTGATGGTGGGATGGAAATTGTTGAAATCATGGTGGAATTTCTCAAGGGCTTCTTTCCATGGGTCCAGATGATGAAGATGTCATCAATGTAGCACAAGTAGAGTAGGGGTGCTAAGGGACGAGAGCTGAGGAAGCGTTGTTCTAAGTTAGCCATAAAAATGTTAGCATACTGTGGGGCCATGCGGGTACCCATAGTAGTGCCACTGACTTGAAGGTATACATTGTCCCCAAATGTGAAACAAAGTCTTAAAGTTCAGCCACCAGGTTTTCTGTGACATTATCGGGGATACTGTTCCTGATGGCTTGTAGTCCATCTTTGTGTGGAATGTTGGTATAGAGGGCTTCTACATCCATAGTGACCAGGATTGTGTTTTCTGGAAGATCACCAATGGATTGTAGTTTCCTTAGGAAGTCAGTGGTGTCTCGATGATAGCTAGGAGTTCTGGTAGCATAGGGCCTGAGGAGAGAGTCTACATAGCCAGACAATCTTGCTGTCAAGATGCCAATGCCTGAGATGATGGGGCGTCCAGGATTTCCAGGTTTATGGATCTTGGGTTGCAGATAGAATACCCCTGGTTGGGCTTCTAGGGGTGTGTCTGTGCAGATTTGTTCCTGTGCTTTTTGCGGGAATTTCTTGAGCAAATGGTGTAGTTTCTTTTGGTAACCTAGTAATACACAATTCTGATCTCAAACAGCCTCAGTGGCTCATCCCAAGAGTGGTTCATCCTCTTTTGCACACTACATTCTACTTGACATTGATTTAACTGCAGGATTATTTTATTTATTTAGATTGCAACCTAAAGCTACACTTGAAATGTCATATAGATTTTACACTTTTACAGTTGCATATGTTAACAGTAATAATACTGTAATACAGTTGCATTTTATCCAGCAAAATGTTTAGACCGCCAGAAGCTAAATGTTGCACACGTTACACAAGTGTGAGTGTAAATGTTCCCCAGTTTACTTCTCAAAGAGGAGGCATATCACGGCATATGTATTGCTTCAAACTCCCACTCCCCCTACTCTACCCTTTTCAAGCGTTAGGTCAAAACTGTTTTTTGTCCATGACATTTCTGACCTTGTAACTATTTGGATGTGTTTATTCAAAAACCTCAAGATGAGCTTTAATTAAAAAGGATTTAAAAAAAAATTAAATACTCCCTTGCCTGAACTATAACTCCTGTCATCACATCCCCCACAAACAAAAACAAATATGAGTGTTAAGAGTGTGGGCACTTTCACAGTGTGCAAGCTCCTTTTAGTAACTCAATCTTGCTGAACATTGACATTTACAGGAGACCAATTAAAACATAGTTAAATTCTGCTAATTATAAGTGCTTTTACTCAGCAAGTTATCACAATTTTCCTAATTTGTATTTTATATTTAACATTAAGAGTGGGAAGTATTACTGTGTATTTATAACATGCATACCTCTAGTGTTGTACAGTATCTTGTGAAAACAGTATTCATTGTGACAAAAATACACTCCATCTTTATGGACATGTACATAGAGCAATAAGCAAAATCGGTAGAGTTTATTTGTATATATTTGTCTGGGGGGGAATATAATATATGTCTGTTAATCGTATACACAGTATCTTTGTGTGCTTGTATATAAAATCTACATATACTAAATTCAATAAAATATAATGTACCTGCAAGGCCCTGTTTAGCTATCAGGTTTTATGGGTTTTGTGGTATGCTCCTCTGAGTTAGGAAACCCTACTAATGATAACACTCCAGTAGGATTCATACAGGAATTTTGTCAGCACCTTCATAAGGCCAAGATCACTTTGATAACAGCATTGGTAGGCTCCAGTCACTCCAGCTGGAGCTTAGAGAAAGGAGCTTGGAGAAAGGAGAGGTGAGACCTGTATGGGATGGGAGGGGGTAGTCTGAGGAAAGGAAAGGGGAGAAAAGGATATAAGTACTGTATTAGATCAGCTATATTAGATCATAATATGAAGCTATAGCAACTCACAGACTACTCAACATTTGCTCTTGTGGTTTGATGTCACCACGTCCCTGAGATGGAGAGCGAGATGCCTGTTTGTTCTTTACTTGTAGTTTCATGAGGTTATTTGCTATATACAGCATGTGTACTTGGAGAAGAACATGAAACGTACAAAAACTCCTTCTCTTTCTCCTGCTTGTAAATTTACCATGAACAGTCTCTTGAGAAGAGTACCTTGGTGTAGGTATTATATTTTTCAAAGCGCAGTTTGGTGCAATGGGTCCTAAAGAAAATGTTGTTAATTTTTGTATCTTATCCCTCCTGTTGTGAATTTTGAAAAATTAAATAAAATATTTTGCAATTTCTGGAAACTGTTAAAATCTTACTAAGTATGACTTAATCTTCAAAGTGCCTAATCTACAGTAACCATGGCAGGTGGCATATATTTTACAGCTGACATATTTAATGCTTGCTACATTTGTCCATCTGTTAGGAGAATTAGTCAAACAAGTTAAGAGAGAATATAGATGTATTATAAGGAACCTAACAATAGGATTATATCAGATGTTTAGTTCAGATATAGCATTCTAGGATTAGATCAGATACTTAGTTCACATATAGCATTCTAAGGTCATTATCAATATAAAGAAAATTAATGGCACATGTTATAATCCACCATTAGGCTGGTTGAGGAACAATGAGGTTTATATTTTATCATATATATTCATCATATCGTAGAAGGTAACAAGTTTTAAAAACAAATATGTGTTCGACTTTGTAAAGGAGACAGAGTTTTTTTAAGACCTTCATCAATATTGTCTTTTGTTGACTTTAGATGGAAAATGCAAGGCCTTCTCTTGCTCCCATTTGAAAAAAAACTCCCATCGACTTCAGTGTCAGATTGGCTCCTTAAGCAATGATTTTTTTAAAATGTACTGCCGTTGTCTACATATCCTTTTTTCACATAAGTGGTTAGAAGAGTTCAGCATCATACAGACATATTTGAATTGAGAATATTTGAAACTAAACATTTTATTTAAAAGGCATGTAGAGACCAAGTATAGTCAAATAAAATATAAGTCACTAAATTTAGGTTATCTTAATGTTTAGGCCCAGGAGTTATGCCTAGCACTCATTAACACGCACACATTCAAGATATCCAAAATGCTGGTATATACTATAGAGTAATTCCCCTACAGAGGTATTGAGACAGCTTTAGTACTATTGTTACTATTTATTAAATATGTGTGGGAGAATTATACGTAACTATAGCCTGTAATGGGTCCAGCCATTTTAAGTTTTACAACCTTTAGATAAGTTTTATAATACCTCCTGATTTGATATTTACCAGGCTAGTTTTTACATGTTCATTCTCCTCCCTTCCTCCCCCTCCCCCCAGGATTCTCACAAACATTTTGGTTGCACTTCATGCATCACCGAAGAATAAAAAGCCTTTAAGTTGAGGCAATACTCAATTCCTTTTTATCTCTAGTGCACAAAGAACATAAAGAGCAAAGAGAACACTGAAATGGTTCTGAGTTTAAGCGGTGGCAGGTAACGGGAGGGTGGAACACTCCACTGAAAAAGGCTTGGAACTTCTGGGAAAAGGAGAGGGGCAGGGAAGAGTGAAGGGGAGAAAAGATCAGGAAAAGTGATGCAAAATGAAATTAAGAATAGAGGGAAAATGGGCAGAACAACTGCAGGAGAGGAAAGAAATAGAGGCTAAGTCTGCCCTCTCTCCCTGTGCAGCCACCACAGAAGCTTGACACTGGGGTTGCCAGGGGTGTAGTTGAGGACAGAATATGGTCAGTTACATTTGTATTATAATTTCAGTTGCTCTTCAGGTAAACTTCTCTCAATATTTATCGTCAGATCATTTCACTGATTCAGGTGTTTTATGCAGTTGTCTGAATATTTAATAGACTTCATTGGTATCAGTAAATCTGCATTGCACTGAATTGTTGACTTTAATTTTTTCTAATGTGAACTTTACAGACTAATTCAGATTAACCAGGTTGAATTGTAAAACATATTGCAAATACTTGTTGGTATATTGGGGTTGAACCAAAAGGACTTCTGTGCTGCATGTGTCTTCAAATACAGATGTGTAGTGTAGTGCGCTGAGGTTCATGGTTAGGCTGGGTGTTTTATAATTATCCATTGTACATGATTAATGTGCTTCATAATTTGCCTTAATCTCAGTAGTTTAGAGCCAGAGAACCTGCACTTTTTATCACACAGAATAGCATAGTAAGAATGATCCCACGAGCTTGCTTATACTCTTGAAATATACATATACATAGAGCTATATATTTTACATCTTGTACTCATAAAGCAGTAGGTTTTGCTTTATACTTATAAATCAGGTTACAATACTTTTGGGCGGAAGGCTCTATGCATCTCAGTGCTTTTATTTCTAGTGTTACTGACTCAAATAATTTATTATTTATTACTCATGGTTCCCCACCACTTGAATGTTTGTTTCTCTGTTGGATGGTAAAAATTGAGAGATATGATTGCATCTTTAACATAGTAATTGTTTAGTTAATCTCACTTATGGGAGAAAAGGCTCACTGATACTGATTAAATATCCTATACTGGGTTCTATATAAATAGCTACAAAAGTGCACAATGATTACATTACATGGTATATTTAACAACACAGCTAAAGCATAAGTTATAAGCTATGCCTTTAGTGATGGTAGTACTCATGGTTGTATGCAGGAATATTTTTGCTCTGTAACCATGAAGGAAGTAATTGCTGTTCAAAAGTACTCAGTTAAGTTTGCATATCAGTAAAATCACATGCACAGAAGCTCCACCTACTTTCCTAGTCTCCGTGCATTGATATGAATGCAGCATATATAAAAGCTTTACAGGTATTAGAAACAGTTGCAGTGTCCAAATCTTGCAAACTGTATGTAATTGTTGATGGAGTTAATTTTGAATACATATAGGTGATGTTACATCAGTGACAGGTCAACAGATTTCTTGATGACGACAGATTTCTTGATAACATTGCTCATTTAAAATAGCTTTATGGCACATGACATTTTGCAATTATCCATTTTACAAAGTAACTGTTATTTCTGTTGATACAGTACAGGAATGAATATTTAAAGAAAATATTTGTTTTCTTATTTTAGATGGACGACTTTATTTGAAAACTACAGTCATGTACTGAATTTTTCCTGCTGAAGCAATTTGTGCTACGGTAAAGAACTGTGCAGTAAGATGTTCACTATTTGGAAGGTCTACAAAAACAAAGTGTTTTCAAGGCAACTTCCTTAACTTTGTGTATCAATGTTCTTCAACAGTTTAAAGCATTCTGCAAGAGTGTTCTCCTTTGGTTATCACCTGTGGCTCAAGCCAGAGACCTAGGGAATGTTTGTAAATGTACAAGTTTCACTCTTCTTACAGTCAAAAACTGCAGCTTTGCTGTTGCATCCTTGTATACAAAGTTATAGACCAGTCAGAACAAGGCCTAACATTCCCTTTTTAATGGAATGAAAACTCTGTCCTCCTCTGATGATTCTGTATTTGAGCACATCAAACAATCCTTCCAGCAGTATCCACCTACACTTACAGACTGTTTTGTCATACCTAAACCAGCAAGTCAGCTCAGAAGTAAACTTGTATGGGGGCATAAGAGGATTCTGACAAAAAAAGTAAAAGGAAAAAAACCTGTTATATTCAATTTTCAAACTCTGTGAACGTGGGTTTTCTTCTAAAGACTTTTTTTCCACATGCTTTCCAGGAGACCAACACATGGATGCTAGACCACATGAAGTAAAATGAAATTTTGTCTAAGAGAAAGGAAATGCTGAATGTAAGCAAAACTGTTTTACTGTTCACAAAGTCTCTTTTCCTAAAATAAACACAAAAATATAAATAAAACGAGTAATAATTTCTCATTCTAAACTGGCAGGGGTTTATGGAAAAAAAAAAGACTTTGCTTCTTATTCAAACTGTTGGTCACGTGTACAGTATATAAACACAAACCACACCAGGAAGGTATTATGTATGCAGTAGAATACTAGCGTTTAGGAAAATGAACATTTTAGATAATGTTTTGTCACCCTGTTTGTCAGAAAGACGCCTTTCTAGTTTTAACGCATGCAGGCATGTAAATATTTGTCCTGGAGTCACAGTATTAATGAATGAGATCTTAAGCATCTGGTAACGAATCAGAATTCTGTATCAGCCACTTTTATTTGTATATTGATCCCTGGTTAGTGCCCTGAAACAGCACTTTTAAGAATGGACTATGGCTGAGCAGCAAGTCAAAACGCCAGAAATATTTTTATATGTTAATGTCATATTACGTCAATGTTGCTAAAAAGAAAACCTAACAAACACTTGATGTATCAGTCCAATACCACGTAGAGCTGAGTGATACAGTTGAAGTCTATTGTTCCTCCCTCACTTTATCTTAGGGAAGGGTGGTTATGTGTTATTTTCACTGTCTTTATGAAAGCTACAATGTGTTTTCACCTTTGTGCTGATAACTGGAAGTAAGCTGCAACACACTGCTTATTACATACTTACATTATGTTCCTTGCTTTGCATAATTTTAAGTTACCCCTTTAAAGACTGATTTTGTGAATCAGCGTTGTTATTGTAAGTTTTGTGATTATGCTTTCTTCATCTGTAATGTATGCATATAAAATGTTATTTATTACATGGAAACATATCAGAATCTTAAATGTCTAAGATACCTAACTTAAGAAAATTCTCCTTTACAAAATAGTTCTGATTGGATATCATTTTATCAAATTAAAAAAGAAATCTAAAGATTTGTAGACTCTAGCTCTGCGCTTCTATGGTTTGTAGGTCTTTCCTTGCCATGCTGGTACACCCTTATTTAGTCCACCACAATCCTTTTCTAACAATAGAAAAGTTGTACATACAAGTTCACATCATGGGTAGTTTTTTAAAAGAAATATCGAGCAATATTTTTCATTAAATATTGTTACCAAATTCTTTATAGTAACATTGTTTTTTAATCATGATTCTTTCATAGTTGCTTGAACACTTCAAAGATTCTGTACACCAGTTTTTTCATATGCAGTCTTTAAAGGGTTAACCGCTGTAAATTTTGATGGACTTGTGGCAAGCTTTTGAATCATTCATATCTGAAAGAGAATTAAAGCCTACAACTGAAATATGTAGTAGCATCTGCCATTGCTCTGCTCCTTGCATAGAGTCACCTGTAAGTCGGTTTAATAGTTTTACAGTATATACTTTCAAGACCTTTAGGAATGCCTCAGTATTTGGCTTGGTACATAAATGGAAATGTTAAGGATTAAGGGGGAAACAATTCATAAGATGGATATTAAGAGCTTAATAAAATGGTGTAAATATTACAATTCATGAAATGTTACCGTCAGTTGAACTTTTGCCCCTCTTCAGTTACACAAGTTTTGGATTGCTGGGTTTTTTCCTTTCTTTGTTTTGTTTTTTCTTTGTTTGTTTGTTTGTTTGTTTTTGCATAGATTATGAAGAAAAAGTGTGCTCATGGTATTGTTTATATGCTTTTGAAATCTTAAAGATATTAATGTCTAGTTGTTCTATATTATAACCACATTTGCGCTCTATGCAAGCCCTTGGAACAGAACATTCTCATCTTCATGTAGGACCTATGAAAATTGTCTATTTTTATCTATATATTTAAAGTTTTCTAAAAATGATAAAAGGTTATTACGAATTTTGTTGTACAAAATCTGTACAAAAATCTGTTTTTACATCATAATGCAAGAATTGGAAATTTTTCTATGGTAGCCTAGTTATTTGAGCCTGGTTTCAATGTGAGAACCACGTTTACTGTTATTGTATTTAATTTTCTTTTTCTTTTCAACAATCTGCTAATAAAACTGTCTGAAATCTCCCTGTGACTTTATTTACAGTTCATCTTTATTAAATTTTGTGAAACGTATAACATCAGAGGAATATTTACTTTCTAATGGGAGACATCTAAAAACAACATAAGTCAGCTCTTTGTAATGCGAGGAGAACAATGCTGAATGATTTTATTTAACATGCAACTGCTTCTATCTCTAATATGAATTACTGTGGTGAAAAAAAAATCATAAAAGCACACTCTGTGGTTATTGTTTAACAAGCAGATTTTCCATATTTTGTTTCTTGCTAGCTAAGCAAACTGCCCCCATCTACATGATTTATTTATGTACATTGCTCAGTTTATGAAGCTGTTATTTGTACCTTTTTCCTTTATATTGTGATATTCCCATGATTCTTATTTCACAAAGCTTTGTGCTGAATAATGTAAAGTGGACATATTGATGGAACAAAACACATTCCTGTAACTACAAGAGTGTGTGGGATTTGTTACTCTAACCCAGTTTTTTTGTCTGAAATCTCCTTCAACTGATACAACATATTTAGAAACTTGAAATCCTAACAGTTTTGTTTTACATACAGAAAATATTTCTAACATTTAAACCGTTTAAGTGTTTCTGAGGGAGTAGGGACCTTGGTGGCATTTTTGAAGGCAGGTCTTTCAAAACAAATCTGGAAGTATGATATTTTTGCACTAGAGAACCCCAAAGTTACATATTCTTCTTACACGTTAAGGACCATGTTCCCTTTTTACAGTGATGAGAATTGAGGAGCTTTCACCTGCAATATTGCTTCCTGTGTTCACTGGGGAGCAGGTTTGCTTTGGGAATCAGAAGGAGATTAGCTTAGCTGGACCAGCCTATTTAATTACTCCTAGGTATTCTGAGTGCTGCAATTGTGTGATTTAAGGGCTGCATGGATCCCACAGGATTTTCGCTGCTGGCCAATAGTTCAGACAGGAGTTATTTCATCCCCTGCATGTGCAGCAACAACATTCTCCTTCCTCTTTCTGCTTTTAAAATGCCCCATTGTCAAAAACCATCTACGTACTTGTGCAGCCAAGTACCTCCTTGGTGTCTCCACTGGAGCTTACTGATAGCTCTGAGAACTAGAGTGGTGCAATTATAGAGCTAAGATGAAAAAAAAAAAACTGTTTAGTCTATGAATCCATCTCCATCTCCATCTCCGTGCCAGTACAGGATTGTTCTTTACAGTAATTGTCTAGCATTTTTCCAGTCCAGTTTTAAATATCCCAAACAAGGAGCTTCCATCAGTTCCTTCAGAAACTACCTGCATCTCCATTGGTTTCACGTTGTCCTCTCTGCACGATGAGTCATCTCTTAAGTAGTCAGGCAGTGAGACAGCAACCAGCAGCTGGAACTGACCAGTGCTTCGGCTGGACTGGTCCAGTTGAACAACACTAGTGGTAGTGGCTATCTTAAGGTCTGGCAGTACAACCACAAAAGCAGATCCTCCCCCACAGTAAAGAACAATCAAGTGGAAGGAGATGTGGAAGATACCTACAGAGAAGACAGTAGGGAGAAGTGTGGGTCAAGAAGCAGAAATGGATCGCTGTATCAGGAAGTGGTTGTAGTATTCACATCTTGTCCATCTGTAGTATCAGATCTGGCCATGGCCAGATCACCAGGAGTTTCAAGCCAGGCTCCTGAACACAGGCTCCTGAACTGTGTGGAAAATATTCACCTAAAGGTTTACAAACATCCCTGAGGCATCAGCTGACAAACTCAACTACCTATGGAGCTCTGAAGTTGATTTCTGGCTGGAAATGTAGCTCGCAATTCTGTTGAAGGTGCCACAAACCTTTGAAAGCGGCTCACTGCTTATATGATGTTTGTCAGGGTGCTGACTAATAAACAAAGCCCTAAGGGCAAGATCTTCAGATGTTATTAGTGAGTTATGGTGTTTGTGGTTTTGGGTGCCAAATTTTAGACACTTTGAATGCCTTTTTAAAATAATATGCTTCAGCTCAACCACAAGATATGGGCTTAATGCAGGAATTACTTGTTGACATTCCAAGAGCTGTGTAAGGCAGGAGAATCAGACGAGATGTTCACAATAATCTATGAATCTGTGAAAAGGAGCCTGATTTTTAGAGAGCAGCTGTACAGCTCTTTGTGAAGTTTAGACCTTTTAAGGTGTGCCAAGTTGGACATCAAAAAATTCAGGCACACCCAATCCCTAGATACTTTTGAAAAGCTTGCCCTAAATGCTCTGTTTTGTACATAATCCAAAAGAATTCAAACATAATCTGTGGGTTAATATTATGGCTCCCTATGATGAGGATTTGTACCTTCAAGATGATCCATTGTGAAGTGTCAGTTAGATTCCAGGATAATGAGGATTATGCATATTGTGACAGGTTGGCGTGTTGGTTTATTAATCACAGAGCTTGTATCCACCATGCAATCTCAAGTATAATTGCTCGTGATGTCAGGTAGCAAGAAGCACTTGCTTTACTCACAAGCTTTTGGGTATTTCAGTTGTTCTGAGGCTGAAGTCACCTGGAATCCTGGGAAATGCATCAGGTGTATCAGCAGGCGAGAGGAATGAGCCAGATTAGCAGCAGAGGAGAGAGGGGAAAGAAGACAGAGGCTCCCATAGAGATTAGAATTTAGCCCTTTTAAATAGCTGATCCACGATGAAGACATAGGGATTTATGGGAAAGTTTCACATTTGGATTTTAGATAATTTATAGGGGTACTCAGATGCATTTTATAACCAGCAATGTAAAATGAGCGTGATAAGTCTAATAAAATAGAAAGTACTACTTTGGTTGAAGACAACTGGCCTTTTTGAGGCCCTTCCCACATATGGTTAATTGAACATGGTGTCTGAATAGCCCCAGGACAGGTTAAGTTATTGCATACCATGAGTTAGTTGGAAAATGAGTATTGTGCATAATCAGGAATCCACCCGTGCAATACAACTCCTTTGGTAACATAGCAAAAATGTTTCCTTGACCAGGAAAACAGCAACATGTAAACTACCTTAATAATGATACTTTGCAATTCTATATCATTTTCCCCTGAGGGGATTGCAAAGGTTTTTAAACCTTAATGATTTAGTCTCATTAACACCTCCTGGGAGGCAGGCATTTTTCTCTTTATTAAATAACTGGGGAAACTGAGGCACAGAGCGGTTATACCAACATTTTAAGACTTGGGAGACAACTGCGGTATTAGTGCTGTTTAGCTTTCCCAGCCTACCCTGATCACTGATGTCACCTGAGAAAACTTCGGAATCTATTTTACGTGTTAATCTGATATCTTTTAAAGTTTTCCCAAGTCATTGGTTTGCTGCCACTATTTTAAGAAGGGATTCCCAATTTCTTCCCTGTTAGCTTGTGAGAGGCCTAGTGTTCCAGCAATGCAGCTTCTTCCAGCAACCAATGAGCCAGATTAGCAGCATAGGAGAGAAGGGGATAAACCCAGAGGGGAAAGAAGACAAAGGCTCCCATTCAGATTAGAATTGGCTAGTCTATTATTTCCCCTCCCCCCCCATTTAAATTACTTTCCCAAAGCTGTAACCAAAGAACGAGGGAACAACAGTTGCCAAAGGAAGTGATTGTTTTAATACTTCCTGAAAACCATCCAGAGGATTCTTTAACACTTATATTGTGGAGTGCCTACAGGCCAAGCTGGTCAATGTCCCATTATGCTAGGCACTATACAAATATATAGCGAATGACAGTCTCTGCCCCAAAGATCTTACAACGCCCCCCGACCCCCTGCCTCCACACACACACAAGATCCATAATTAGGGGCCTAGTAAATTCATGGTACATTTTGGTCAATTTCATTGTCATAGGCTTTTAAAAATAGCAAATTCCATGATTTCAGCTTTTAAATCTGAAATGTCACAGTGTTGTAATTGTAGAGTTTAGGGTTAGC
Organism: Trachemys scripta elegans; assembly: GCF_013100865.1. Taxonomy (NCBI): domain Eukaryota; kingdom Metazoa; phylum Chordata; order Testudines; family Emydidae; genus Trachemys; species Trachemys scripta. The sequence continues at coordinate 270,980,981 of NC_048298.1, forward strand.
TCTGAAGGCAGCAGTGCAGAAGTAAGGATGGCAATGCCATACCCTGGCACCCTTACTTCTGCGCTGCTGCTGGTGGGGTGCTACCTTCAAAGCTGGGCACTTGGCCAACAGCCGCCACTCTCCAGCTGCCCAGCTCTGAAGGCAGTGTAGAAGTAAGGTTGTCAATACCACCATCCCCCCTAAAATAACCCTTGTGACACCCCTGCAAATCCCTTTTGTGTCAGGACCCCCAATTTGAGAAACTCTGGTCTCGTCTGCGAAATCTGTATAGTATAGAGTAAAAGCACAGAAAAGACCAGATTCCATGGCTGGGGGGGAGAGGGGGAGGAGGGCCAGATTTCATAGTTCGTGACGTTTTTCATGGCCGTGAACTTGGTAGGGCCCTATCCATAATGTATGTATGAGACAAGTGAACCAGGATTGGAGGTGGGGCAAACATCATAGCAAAAATAGGATATAGTACAGGGATTGGCAACCTTTGGCACACAGCTTGCCAGGGTAAGCACCCTGGTTGGCCGAACCGGTTTGTTTACCTCCTGCATCCGCAAGTTTGGCCGATCGCAGCTCCCACTGGCCGTGGTTCACCTCTTCAGGCCAATGGGGGCGGCGGGAAGTGGTGTGGGCCGAGGGATGTTCTGGCTGCCGCTTCCCGCCACCCCCATTGGCCTGGGATGGCGAACTGCGGCCAGTGGGAGCTGCGATCAGCCAAACCTGCGGACGGGGCGGGTAAACAAACCGTCCCGGCCCGCCAGGGTGCTTACGCTGGTGAGCCGCGTGCCAAAGGTTGCCGATCCCTGAGATAGTATGTTGACATCAACCCATTTAATCTGAAAGGGGGAGGGAGAAAAAGATTTTGTAGAAAAACCCAGGTGTGTACTTCAACAAAGTATTACTTGGAAATGCCTGACCATTGGTACAACGTGATATATTTCAAAACCAGGATATCTACTGATGTCATATCTAGTGGGGACAGATCAGCAATCTCCAAAGAAGTATGAGGGTTCACTTCCAGAAACATGAAAGTCCTCTCTATTTCCAGATTTGAAAGTCTCTCTTAAAGCTACTTAGTATGTTCATCTTTAATGTAAGTCCATGAAAGAGAGTTTTATCTGAGTGCTCATTTGGGGGAAGAACAGGTGTGACTATTGGATAGTATGCACAATTTCTCCTTATTTGCTCAAGGACGAAGTTCCCTTGAGCACATTCAGCAGACTGACACTGTGTGATGAGTCAAAGTGTTTATACAACAGTCTCAAAGGAAAAGAAAACCAGTATGAAGCCCAATTAATTACTTTGTATTCATTTACATTTTTTCATTCTGTTCCTTCCCCCCATTCAAATAAAGTGTTTCAAATCGTTAAATTTACCTGTTGGCTAACTGTAATTCACATTCCTAAAATCCTAATAACTGAAACCAAGTTTTTAGAAGTTTAATTTGTTAATCATCCTATTTGGGACTATACCTTTAACTACTGATTAGATGTATCATCAAATGCTCCTTTCATAATTATGCTTAAAAAAAAAGCTTCCCTGCAAAACGTGTTTATTGATAATGTAATTTACCCTGAGAACTTAATTAAGGGAGTTAAGGGATCAGACCTGAGTACTGGGGAATGGTCAAAGGAGTAGATTTATGAGAATAACTTCTAACATTTTAAAATGTCTTATAGCGTTGTCTGGAGAAGAATGGGGCAACTCTTTGTGCAGTGAGCACTGCCTATCATGTTGACCAGTACTGTCTCATTGTTGATTTACATTCCCCCCTTTGTCTATATCCATCTGCTTCTACTTTTATGCTTATACTATAAGATCTTTGAGGCAGACACTGTCTTTTTGTTCTGTGCCTGCACAGCACCTAGCTCATTGGGGTCCTGGACCATGACTAGGGCACCTACGTGCTTAGATAATACAAATAATAATCAAGGGACTGATGCAAACTAATGAGGCAATAATGGTCTAAGAGTCATGGCCGGGGTTGACTTTGAATTACACCTGTGGTTTGGAATGATTAATTACTGCTAGTCAATTTGGAAAGGTAATTTGAGCTACTGTTAGCTGCTTTGAAGGACGTATTGCCCCTTGAGCTCTGAGAATCTTTTGCAACAAAACCAGAATTCAGCCAAACCTCACCTTTACTTGGCTTTGTTACAAATCTGAAGCTCAGCACAAGTTTGCAGAAAAGTGTGTGGAAATTCATGAACTTCAAACCAGGGCCAGCTCTAGGATTTTTGCCGCCCAAAGCAAAAACAATTTTGGCCGCCCCTCCCCGTTCTTTAATTACCCCACCCCCGGCCCCGCCTCAACTCCGCCCCTTCCCCAAATCCCCAGCCCTGCCTCCTCCCACCAGGCTCTCAAGCCTAGGAGGGAGGAAGGGAGGGAGGGGGAGACTCCGAGTGGCCGAGTGGAGACTTGAGAGCCTGGAAGGGAGGGCAAGTAGCGGCGTGCGAATCAGCTGTTTCGCACGCCGTGGCAGCAGCAGTGGAGGTGAGCTAGGGTGGCGGGGGCACATTTTTAGGGGCGGCATTCTGGCGCCGGCCATGCCACCCCTAAAAATGTGCCGCCCCAAGCACCAGCTTGTTTTGCTGGTGCCTAGAGCCAGCCCTGCTACAAACCTGGCCACATTTCAAGCTAAGTCGAGGCTCAGTTTTGGTTTTCACACTGGCCAAAAATGATAGTTTTGGCTGAGTTCTGGGTGGACATTTTAAGGTTCAAAAAGTGAAACTTACTCTGGAAATCTGAATCCACATATGCTGAAACTGTGAGAAGGATATAAACAGAAGAGTACTAAGTAGAATGGCTGTAACATAGACATATTTTATGCCAGACAGATGGAAGGGCATCTCAGTAACAGTGAAATAAGGATTAGGTTTCTGTTTAAGTTCTCTACCACCTTATTTCCCTTTTACAGGAGAGCATATGCTGGTTTTCATCCTGAGAAATGATGCATGACTGCTATGGATGTGAGTGAATCCTTCTAGCATTCTTCTATTCTGGGCAGCTCAGCAGCACCATATCCAATTGTTCTTCTTTAATCCTCCTACTTGTTTTATTTTTATCTCTGAGTTGTAATCGTTTATTTATTTACCAAAATGGCATGAATGATTGTGTAATACTCTCTATGGTGGGCACTGAAGCATTGCAAAGCACTCGTTTGGAGATCTTCAACAAATGTTAAACTAAGCAGAGAGAGAGAGAAAGATCAAAACAATAACCTAACCAGCTTAGATTCTAGTGCTGTCCTCCACCAACACCTTTCTGAGAGACACTAAAATTCATCTGCAGACACAGTGAGATTTCACAAGGTACAGAGGTCATACTGAAGCAATGTATCAACATAAGACTGTTGCCAGGTAGTTCCAGGAAATAGAAACCCAGAAAACATCTGGTTTGCTAAGACTATAAAGACTACTACGACACTTTACTGCTCTCTATATATACTTTGCCCAGTGTTCAATCAGCTAAAGGGTTAATTATCTCTTAACCTATTGTATATGGGCTATTCTATTCCTATTATTTATTTAGCCCCAAAATTGTGGTCCTTGCCTTGAAGAGCCCACAATTTACAGTATAGTACAGACTATAGTACTAATCCATCTTTGTAAAATCTACTGAAGAAAATTGCTGCATGATCACTAAGAATGATTATTCTTAATTTTCAAATGCCACCCAATTTTGGCTTTATCTCTGGTTTTTAAACCAGAGGTTAGAATTTGTTTTATAAAGTGAAATGTGTTTTCCCCACCCACACTTTAAAAATGACTGAAAGGATTTGGCTTAAATCAGGGGTCGGCAATGTTTGGCACGCAGCTCACCAGGGTAAGCACCCTGGCGGGCCAGGCCAGTTTATTTATCTGCTGACGCGGCAGGTGCGGCCGATCGCGGCCCCCACTGGCCGCGGTTCACCGTCCTGGGCCAATGGGGGCGGCTGGAAGCCGCGGCCAGCACATCGCTCGCCTGCGCTGCTTATTGCCGCCCCCTGTGGCAAGTGGGGGCCGCGATCGGCCAAACCTGCCGCATCAGCAGGTAAATAAACTGGCCCGGCCCGCCAGGGTGCCTACCGTGGCTAGCCGCGTGCCAAACGTTGCCGACCCCTGGCTTAAATTTTCATTCTGAATATATGAAAATAGGACAATGTCATGGAAACTGTTTTGCAGCCTTAACTGTAACAGAATGTGATACCATTGTCTGGCTATGCAGAAAAAAGGACAGGAGACATTTGACATGGGTTTAATCAGCCGCAACTTTATTATTAGATGTCTGGGACTACCCGACAGATAACAACGTACTGTGCAGGTAACCCCATGTTTATTCCATAATTACCCTAAGGGGGCTTTTACCAGCTCCCCCTCTTTTTCCATCCATGACCCTCTGGCAAATGAATTGCCAGGATCTTACCATCCACCCCCGCCTCATAAGGTAGGCTATAAGAATTGGGGGGGGGGGAATTGTCTCCCTGCTGTACCGATCATAGGAGTCCCCAACCGCACCCTCCGCCCCGTTCGTTCCTTTCATGAACACCTCTTTTTAAGTCCTTTTCCAAGCCATTTATCCAGTCACTATATACTTTTCCTACGGAATACCTGCACTGGACATCTGCCCTACACTTAAATGATGAGTTGCGACATATGGCCTACCACCCTTCATGCCATACATGGATAGAGCCCTTCCTGAACCCTCTGTGGGGAAAGCGAAAAAAAACCCAACTGCACCCAAGCCAATATGGTGGTAAGGGAAAAATCCCACCCCAGTCCTCCTAAAAAGGGCTGGTTAATGTAATGCCCACACCAGGTGTTGACCAAACCTGGCATTTTACCACCTAAAAGGGAGGGAGGGTTGGTCCTGCCTCAGCCTTGGTCTGTATAAAAACGAAGGTTCCTGGCATGGTGCTGCTCCTTTTCAAACCCTGCATTCCCAGGGGATGAGTCAGTGACCACAATGCCCCTTTTGCAGCAGTTTTCATCTCCCCAGCCCCCCGCCGACACTATTCCCTTCACTCAGCCAGACCAGCCCAAGCTCCCCCTGCTTAAAGGTGCAGGGCGGTCATTGTCTAGCTATGCCAAAAGAAGGACAGGAGACATTCAATATGGGTTTAATCAGGCCGCAACTTTATTATTAGATGTCTGGGACTACTCGGCAGATAACAGTGTACAGTGCAGGTAACCCCATGTTTATTCCGTAATTACCCGGGAGGCACTTTTACCAGCTCCCCCTATTTTTCCTTCCCGGTCCCTCTAGTAAATCCATTGCTGGGACCTTACCATCCACCACCACCCCCGTAGGAGGGTTAAGGTGGGCTATAAGAATGGGGGGTTGGCTCCTGCCATACCAATCATAGGTGTTCCCAACCGCTCCCCATTCGTTCCTTTAATGAACACCTATTTTTATCTCCTTTTCCGAGCCATTTTTCCAGCCACTGTATACCTGCACTGGACATCCACCACAAGGAGGCACCAGCAATTAGCTTGGCTGCCTCCTCCCCAGTCGGGTTTCCAGACATCTCCTAATGCCATCTTTTATATCAGTTAAAAAACATGACAGCAACTATGTAAGACAGGTGAACCCCATGCTCCTGAAACAATGCTGCTGCACCATATACTGTGCCAGGATGTGAAATTACTGTTGCTCCTATGGTCCCAAGGAATTTGGCCACCTCCCTGTTCACATATCTCCTTGCCTGGTCCACCCTGAGAGGGCTCACGGCTCCCCGCCAGACCATGCACTGAAGCATGTCTGACCAAATCATGTTAACTCCTGGAAAAAGTTCATCTATCAGCCCCAAATCCCTCCATGCTCTAAGCATTAGTTTCACCCCTTTAAGCATTCCCAAATCGTTTTCCCCAAGATGCACCAGAATTATATTTGGGGGCCGCTGATGGGCCCGCACAGCATATAGCATCGGTATTAGTTGATCCTATGACATGCCCCTCCTTTTGTGCCAACTGAGTATCACCTCATCACCAACGCCCATCTGTGAACCTTTGGGCAACCTGGACACATGCCTATGGGCCCAAAAGATAATTTTATGCCCACAGATCCACAGTCTATGTAAAAAGTAAGCGACAAAGAGTCCTGTGGCACCTTATAGACTAATAGAAGTATTGGAGCATAAGCATTCGTGGGTGAATGTTATGCTCCAATATGTCTGTTAGTCTATAAGGTGCCACAGGACTCTTTGTTGCTTTTTACAGATCCAGACTAACACGGCTACCCCTCTGATACTTGTAAAAAGGAAAGCTCCCGGCACTGTGTTGCTTTTCAAAACCTGCATTTCCAGGGGATGAGTCAGTGACCACTCTGCCCCTTTTGCAGCAGTTTTCATCTCAAACCCCTGCTTAAAGGTGCAGGGCAGTCATTAGTGCCTTATTAAAATAATTCTCTACTCGATAGCATTGATAAATGTAATTTCATTCATGTGATAAGATTTACCAACCTGTTCAGAACATGACCATAACTGTCAAAACAAGGAGCTCAAGTTAGGCTCCTGAGTCTTTATTCAGACTCCAAATAATAGGTGACAATGTTTGCAGAAGTGCTGAGCACCTAGTAGCTTAAACACAACCTTTGGGGTACTCTAAAGATTGAGTACAAATCAGATCATTTATTTAGGTGCCTGAAAGGATTTAGGAGCCTAGTTTTAGGCCCCTACTTCTGAAAGTCTTAGCCTGTAGTTTCATGAGTCAATTTCACTAATTCAAAAAGAAATGGCTCAGGGTAGTATTACCCAGCACAAGATCTCATGGGAAAGATCTCACTACAGGGGATAAATTAATCTATGTCACCACACTGTGCCTTATTTCCCAATGCCAAATGCCAACAATATGACAGATGAATGATGCACAATAGAAATGAAAAATAAAGTGGAAAAAATTGCAGGGAAAAGTTTCTTAGAACATGGGTTTGCAACGGACATGGACTGTTATAGGCTTTTTAAGGTTATTTTTGACATTTGATATAGTAAATTTACCCTTAGACTAAGAAGCATCTATTCACTGGATTTCACATCAAGAATTATATAAATATAATTCCCTGATTTTTATCATTATTTATTTATTATTTATGGTATGGAAGCACTGTTCTAGATGTCCTAATCAAGACTCAGGCTCCTTTGTGATAATCAGTGTAGAAATAGGTAAGAAGGCATATCTCTGCCCCAAAGAGATTACAATCTAAAAGACAAAAAAAAAATCAAGTGTGGGGATGTTGGCAGAGTGAAGGCAGTATTCAATAAAGCCAACATTGAATGGATTAAGAACTGACTGACAGATCTCAAAAAGTAGCAATCAGTGTGGACTCATCATCAAATCAGTTGCTTAAAGAGGGCCTGAAAGGGTCTGTACTAGTCCTGATGCTATGCTATTCAATATTTTTATGGATGCTCTGGAAGTAAATATGAAATCATCACTGATAAAATTTGCAGGTGATGCAAAAGTTGACAGTATAATAAATAATAATGACAGGGCAACCTGGATTGCCTGGTAAGCTGGGTCCAGTCAAAGAACATGTGTTTCATAAAGCCAAATACAAAGTTATACACATAGGAACAAGTCTGCAGGCCGTATCTTCAGCAGGGAGTACTGCATTCTAGAAAGCAGTGACTCTGAAAAGAATGTAAGGGTCATAGAGGACAAACAGCTCAACATGAGCACCCAGTGTGATGCTGTGGCAAAAAAGACTAGTGCGATCCTTGGATGTATAAAGAGAGAAATAGTTAGTAGGAGCAGGGAAGTGATTTTACCTCTGTACATGGTATTGCTAATACTAGAATACTGGTGTCAACATTTTAAAAAGGATGCTGAAAAAGTGGAGAAGGTGCAGAAACAAGCCACAAAACTTTTTTGAGGGCTGGATAAAATACCTGACAGTGAATAAGTTAAAGAGTTCTTTCTGTTTAGCTTATGATAAAGAATATTGAGAGGTGACTTCACTACTGTATATAAGTAACTTCATAGGGAGAAAATACTGGGTACGAAAAGGCTCTTTAATCTAGCATAGCAAGAACCAATGACTGGAAGTTAAAGCTTAACAAATTCAAATGAGAAGTAAGGCACATTTTTAACCACTGGAACTACTAAGGGAAACTACCAATGGAAGTGGTGGATTTTCCATCTCTGGATGTCTTCAGATCAAGACTGGATGCCTTTCTATGCTTTAATGAAATGCAGGTTATGCTTTTGTCAAACACAAGTTCTTGGGCTCAATACAGGGGTAAATGGGTGAAATGTAGTGGCCTGTGATATACACGAGGTCAGACCAGACAATATACAGCAGCTCGGCGGAACAAAGCTAAATGGTTAAGGACCTTGAAGATAAAGAAGAAGCTTATGCTGGTGGTGAATGGAAATGATGTGGAGGGACTCAAAGTGGGGGTTAGCATATGCTGGGATCCCTCCAAGACCTTCTTCTACTCAGTTCCCAAAAAAGCAGTTCAACTCCCAAATTTGGCACTCAGGTAGCTTTATTTGACATAGAGCAACAGTACTCTCAAGATGGCCAGGCTGAAATGCAGCTGGTGGATGATGGGTACATCACAAATCCAAAGTTACACAGCAAAACTTTTCCTTATATACATCTTTACTAACACCTGCATTCCTGGCTATACATTGCATCATGTGCTTCATGAGTGATTTAGTTACTTGTCAGGAACCAATCCCTGTGTAACCTGCTCTGTCCATGTGCTGTTCCAGTACAAGCTGATCTCTACATTCCAGGTTTACCATGTCCATTGTCCCTAGTTGTAGGGTATTCCCTGTTTAACTGAGTTAGACTGACTCCAGCCTTATTTAAGACTTAATCTTCCATTCATCTTCCCAATCATGCCAGCGACAAATGAAGCCTTACCTACGTCAAGTTACTCATGTCAAGTTAGACTTACAGAATGCTCAGAGCAACATGTGTTTTGACAGGTCTTGAGGGAGGCTAGGTTGCAGTAGTCAAGGTGTGAGAAAAGGAGTTTTCAGTAGTCAAGATGAGATGGTGGTGGTGTGGACAACAGGGAAAGACCAGATGCTAGAAATGTTATCTAGGAAAATGTGGCAAGAGTCAGACATGGCCTGGCTGTGTGGATCAAGAGAGAAGGCTGAGTCAAAGATGATACTCAGATTACAAGCCTAAATAATTTATAATTGTCTCTCCCAGCAAATTTAGATTGAACAAACTACATTGGCAAGACCATGGGAAAAACAGATGTTCTAAATTCCAGTCACAATGAACTAATGACCATTTGACTGCTGTTCGGTGTTCCCTTATGAAGCTGCCATCCAATATGTGAGCTATGAGCCAGAAATAGGTTTCTACATGGATCTCTTGAACAATCTGCACTCAATTTAAAAATTGAGGCGGATAGAGATAAAGTATTACCTCTCTTGTGAGCTGATCAATAACAAGTGCACCTCTGGGAAACAGATGCTACTATTTCTCTTTTAAGCTTTTTCACTGTTGGAAGTTGAGCAAGTTCACAGGCCACGTTGTGAGGAACTTGCACATACATAAATAAATAAACTTGCACATAAATAAATAAATAAATAATAATTTATATTTGACCTTATCCAAGTGAAATTTTATCATATCTGCTTCAGAGTCACAACACTACAAAACATATACATGGCATCTTGTAAGAAGATAAGATTACTATTGAGAATTAGAGGTTGAAAAAAATCCCTTTATGAAGAGGGCAGCAGATGAAACTTTACTGAGACAGCGTGAGGGTAAATGTGGCAGGTTTTAGCAAAAAAATACTTAAATTTATTTCAAATCTGCAAATATATTGTCTAAGTCCATGCTTATTACTTCAGGTATTTATAAAAAAAACCAGCATGTAACCTTGATGTAAACAAAGGGCCAGAGCCTCAGTTGATGGAAGTCAGCATCTGCCAATAGAGGTAAATTGTTTTACACCAGCCAAAATTCTGGCTCAATGTTTCAAGTCTCCAGTTGCACAGATGACCATTTGTAATGATTAGGACCCTACCAAAATCACAGTCCATTTTGGTCAATTTCATGCTCATAGGATTTTAAAAATAATAAATTTCATGATTTCAGCTATTTAAATCTGAAATTTCATGGTGTTGTAATTGTAGAGGTCCTGACCCCAAAAAGAGTTGTGGGCGGGGTCACAAGGTTATTGTGGGGTATGGTGGGGTTGTTGCAGTAATGCTACCCTTACCTTGCACTGCTGCTGGTGGCAGCACTGCCTTCAGAGCTGGGCAGCTGAAGAATGGCGGCCGCTGGCTGGGATCCCAGCTCTGAAGGCACAGCCAACACCCGCAGCAGTGCTGAAGTAAGGATGGCATGGTATGGTATTGTCACCTTTACATCTGCACTGCTGCTGGCAGGGTACTTCTTTCAGAGCTGGGCACCTGACCAACAGCTGCTGCTCTCCAGCCACCGTGCTCTGAAGGCAGTGCAGAAGTAAGAATGTCAATACTGCAATTCCCCTAAAATAACCTTGCGACCCCCCTGCAATTCCCTTTTGGGTCAGGACCTCCAATTTGAGAAATGCTGGTCTGCCCCGTGAAATCTGTATAGTATAGAGTAAAAGCACAAAAAAGACCAGATTTCACTCTCTGTGACGTGTTTTTCATGGCCATGAATTTGTTAGGGCCCTAGTAATGATGTCTCTGGTTGAATCATCTGCAGGGATTGGACCTGGGACCTCTAGAGTGTGATTAAGTGGAAAACTTGAACTGATGACCTTGGCAGTGCAGCCCCACAAAGTTATAAGAAAACCCATGTGAGGTTTGTGATTTAGATTGAATTTGTGAGTTCGGGTTAGGTTACTGTGTTTTGGCTTTGAGCAAGACTTTTTTGGGAGGGGGAATGGGTGTTCAACAAACTGGCCAATGAATAACAACAGAGCCTGTGCAGTCTGCCATTCCTCACATATATTTTGTGGGTTGTACTTAATTAGATGTTTATCTTTTCCCTAATGAAAGACAGTCATGTTCCCAGGTTCCCATGTGCTTTAAAAGTGGAGAAGGAACATGTGCAAAGGTGAATAGGGGTTACTAGATACTGTGAGTGGGGATAAGGCTGGAGTGAAGTGTTCAGTTTATTCTGAGAGGGACCACACGCTGTAACGACAGATCACATGCTGAACCCTTTCTACTGCTGTTAGCACCTGGAATAAGAATTAGACAATGAATCCATTTAATAGTTCATAATTATATATTACATTTAATTGTACAGGCATTTCAGTCCTTTTACAGGTACTGCACATTTCTCTAAGAGGTGGTCATTAAAAAGAATGTCATTATATCAACCTCTACATTTAGTTTGAGGCAGAAACAGCAAACTATATTTTGAACAGGTTTATTCTTTTATCAATTTAAGTAATTTCCTCTCTAATCCAAAGTGGCCAAATTCAATTTAAATCATTGCATAAATTGTTGGTGAGGTGAGTTTATTTGAATCAGCAAGCATTTGGCCATGGCAAATGAGCCTCTGGCAAACAAGAACATTACTACCAGGGGACACCTTCAAAAAACTGCAGTTTGCATTTGTGCCGCTGTGTAAAGTTTTCCTGTTAAAGGTTTCCCTGAGTCTTGTTCTATGTAGTGGTGACATGATCGTTCTCCCAGACTGAACTCCAGCCCCTCTGCTGCTCACCGTAAATACAGAACTATATATATATAGGTGGTGCTTAACAGGGCTGCAGTTAAGATTTACAGCACACTGTGTAAATTTAAAAAGCAATTTACATTCTGACGTTTTCACCAGTATTTCTCCTTTCTACACTTTCCTCCTCCATCTTTTGTCTCATCACTCCCTTGTTCACTAGAGTGTTTTCTTTTCTAACCTGTATAATCTTTTCCCACTGTAGTGTAACAAATGTTCTACATTTGAAGGAGGCAGGGAAATGAAAAACCCTAAACTTGGCTCCTTAACCTTTTTCTTTCCAGGTTTTATTCTTAGCTGGAGCAGTACAAAGCTGCTACAACCAAGAATATGAATCATAGTTGTTCTTGTCATTAACATAATGCCCATGTGTAGATTTATCTGCAGACTTTCAGTATGATAAACTGTTGGCATGTAAATATTTCCTGGAAGAAATTCCAGTCCAGCTGCTTTTGTTTACAAATCTATCAATGGTTAACACCATCAAATGTATTTTGCCAGTATCTGAATTATAATTACAACATGTCTAATTGTGAATTAATTATAAAAGAGGAAGACACAACTAAATAATAAATATTTCCCTGTTTTTGGAATCATGCCAGCTTTGCTTGCGTTCATTTTGGAAATGTGAGGACTTACTCTTGTAAGCCTTAGCTCTTCACTATTTTTTTAATGTATTTGTACAATTGTGCAAGACACTCTGAATAATTATTTTATTCTATTTATTTTCTCGTCAGAGGTTCTTCTGCTTATTCCCTGTTTTTCTTCTTGACACTGCTTAATTATTCTAAGGCTTTAATTAAGATTTGGTTTTGATATGCCAGTCACACTAACACGCAAACTGACCTGAATATTGAGTATCTGCAGTTTTAAAATTTTGCAAATCATGGGATCAAAGAAGCTCCAGATTTTCATTTGTGTTTGGCAACAAAGAAGCTGCTATATTTGCTACCGTTTTGACCAACCACACAGAAAATTGCTATGAATGTCTGAAAAATTCGGATGTTTCTGTAACAATTTGTTGCTACTTAAAAGATGGAGCTGGAGCCATGGAGACAAACTCTTTATTGACTTTTATAACAGTCAGGTACAGCTGTGCATGGGGCTCTGTGTAAGTGAAGAGTTCATACCAGGAGCACATAAGTTGTACATATTGACAAGGGATGCCACAATTTAGCTATTATCTTGCTTTTGACAGCAGCACAGTAAAGACCAGGAAAAGAAGTATTTTGTAGTAACCCCATTGGGTCTTTGCCTCAATTTTTTTTTCAATTAAAACAAATTTGAAAAAGTAACATTAACATTACAGGATAAAATTGCCTCGGTAACAAATGTGTAGATAAAAAATTGCCAGTTGTATCAACAGAACACCGTCCCACCCACTTCCAAAATAGTGGTTGTTGTAATACATGAATGAACACAAAAGAGGCTGTTTTCTTACTACTATACACATATCTAGGATTAATGAGGGTTAAGAGCTAGCCTCAGGAGTAGAATGAACCCTTAAGAGAGGAGATTGGAAGTGGTCTCATCTTGACTTTCCCTCAGTTTTGAGGGGAAGTGCTTTCCCAGAGAAAAGTGACTATTTATTTTTAGGATGCTGATCATGCCCAACAGATGAAGGGAGAAAAATGGATTCATCAGCCTCCCAACCAGCAAGGTACTTACACATGTGCTCAATTTTAAGCATTTGAAGTCGGTGGAAATACTCACATGCTTAAAGTTAGGTATGCACTTGAGAACCTTGCTTAATCAGGGCTTCGGTTCTAATAAGTAGCCCATAGATGCTTTCTGAATATCAAAAACTGTGGAGGGCCATACGATCCCTACCTCTCGCCTTCCATTCATTAGGTCCATCTTCGTGCAAATGTAGGTGATCCTCTTTTCCCAGTCTTGTGTAACCTTCTATCATTCCTGGGTATTAAACTTAATTTGATAAAGTGACAATCTATATCCCATCCACCACTGATCACAAAGACCAAAAACTCTACAGTTAAGCAGTTCTGGTTCATGCAGTAGATATCTTGAAACTTTCATACAAGTAGACTGGGTCACATTTTTTTCTTCCATCTGGTGATAACTACAGTGGGAAATTGGTTAAAAAGGGGCATTGTTTTATTTCTTTAACAAGACAGCTGAAGAAAAATTTAGTGACTGTATTTTTGAAAGATTTCAGGGCACTGCATGGCAGATGTAGCCAGCATTCAAGAGGGAACTGTAATTATTATTTACATATGTTTTATTAAGGAAAGATTATGTTGCTTACTTGTAGGATTCCTGGTGAGCAGAAGGATGGTCAGGAGCAATGAAGAGAGTGGTGTGGAATGGTCTCTTTCTTTGAATGCTTCTTAAAATTGTGATTGTGACAAACCTTTAATGACTGAGTGATCTTTGGTTTTGTTATTTGGCATTGGGCAGTGCAATCAAGAGGTACGTGGCATATTTACGTTAATTCAAAACATTCATTTTGTTCTGAGATTATCAAGAGGTACAGACTCATGTTTTTAGTTCTGGAGAGTCCCCATTTCCACCCCTGGTGAGCTAACCAAGGTGGCAGTCATCACATAAATTGGCTCATCTGGGCTCCAGAGCTAAATAATGAGTCTGTACAGCTTGAGTTAAAAAGCCAGCCTCTGTGCATTGGGGGAGGAGGGATATGTCTGAGTCACATCCTGTGCAGATTGGCACAGAGGGGGATTTGTACTGAGTGCCAATGGGTTACAATGACATACCTCTTAGCTGTCAAAGTTGCCAATGTGTCACACAAGCCACAGAGATGTGTGACAAATGACCTAAAGATGAGATATGTACATTTTGTTGCTTGTCTCATCATACCTAAGAAATTATAGGAGTACTTGTGGCACCTTAGAGACTAACAAATTTATTAGAGCATAAGCTTTCGTGGACTACAGCCCACTTCTTCAGATGCATATAGAGTGGAATAAATATTGAGGAGATATATATACACACATACAGAGAGCATAAACAGGTGGGAGTTGTCTTACCAACTCTGAGATGCCAATTAAGTAAGAGAAAAAAAACTTTTTCTTTTTGCGGATACAGACTAACACGGCTGCTACTCTGAAACCTGACAAATTATAAAGGCTTTTAAATATAAAACTTGTTTTTATGGATGTTTTTCACTATGTCAATCAAATAACCAGTTTTTCAATCTGGTTAATTTTGTGCATGGTGGGGTGGTGGCTGTCACAGATTATAATCGCTCAGTTATAGTGTGACATGTGGCTAAATATGCTTGTTCCATAGTTTGGTCACTTGGGGGCCCCGCCAGGGAAGAGCTCCTTGCCCAGACTCCTCAATGGGCAGGAGCCACTCTAACCATAGGCAAACTAGGCAGCTGTCTAGGACAGCAGATCTGATACCCCTCTGGAGAGCAGCCGGATCAAATGTGCTGCCCTTGGCTTATGAGGAGGGAGGTGAAATACTGAAGTTTTGTCTAGGGTGGCACATTATCTTGAGCGGTCTCCATCAATGGGGCACCAATGAGAAGGATGATCACAGCCCACACTGTCCCCAAAGTTAATATGTGCAGCACCTCATGTATTGTAATGCATGAAGCTGCCAACACACATACCCAATTCATGCCAGGGCCCCCCTCACATTTTAATTTCAGCTGCTTCCTCTTCCCCACAATTAATGCATACCCTGTCCCCCCACCCCCATCTCAGTTAGTACTGGCTGCCCTCATACACACTTAAGCAATCCTCAGTGAATATGGTCTGCCTCCCATCCCCCTGTCTTAGGGCTGCTGCTGCCTCCACTCCTCTGCCCCACATAGTAGGGCTAGGGACTTCCAGCTGTTATTCCTCCTGCTGCAGCCTGAAGTTCTTCAGGAAGCTGCTGTCTGCCTGCTGGTGGAGATGGTCTTTCTGCTGCTGCAGCAGTTCTTCTGCTCCTGGGAGACAAGAGAGGGCTGGGAAGGAATGACGGGAGCTTCCCTGAAGCTGACAGTAGATTTCAAGTAGGGGTGGGGTACAGAGGGGTTGAGCAGGCCTTCTGGACTGGCACATTACTCACAAAAGTGAGAGGGGAAATGAAGGGAGCAGAAAGAACTCAGAGACAAATTTGCTCCCGCTCGAGCGTTTCTCTCCTTGGAATAACGTGTTGGGCCAGGACCTCCTTCCTCAATCCCCTACCTGAAATCCAGTGTCTGCTTCTGGGCAGCTTTTGTCCCAGTCCTTAGTTTGCTGCCTGGAGGGGGACAGGAGAGCACTGAGCTGAGAAATGGTGACAGTGAGCCTGTTCGTACTCCTCCCTGAGGAGTCAGCCGGCAGCCCCCTGTCCTTTGGAACCAAAAGGTGATGCAGCAGCACAGGAAACCTGAACAAGCTCCAGTGAAGAATGCATGGTACAATGCAGCACAGCTGAGAGCTCTTGGGGATGGTCAGATGGATATGGAACATTTTCTTCATTATCATTATTATTTATTTATTTGTATTACACTGCTCTACAGCCAAAATGCTTCTGAAACAAATGTAGTCAAACTTTACTAATTCTGGGTCACTGAGAA